>NC_134704.1:87591189-87891189 GCF_043290135.1 Rhipicephalus microplus
TATATATATATATATATGTGTGTGTGTGTGTGTGTGTGTGTGTGTGTGTGTGTGTGTGTGTGTGTGTGTGGTGTGTGTGTGTGTGTGAACCAGCGAGTTGCAGTGTTTGTGCGCTGTTTGCATGCGTGCTTCTGCCCTTAGAAATGTGTTTGTGCGTCCATACAGCGCAAGAAGTACAGAAAATGTCGTCGTAGAGAAGGACGGACTGTATGGTGCTGGCTTGAAATATTCGGCGTGAGAAAGTGACGCACGGAGAGTGCACGGTGCGGAATATGGCACTTGCGTGCCAATAACAACTTCCTGTTGAGCTCGAAAGAAACGAATACGTAGCTACAATAACCTATATGTACGAGTCACTCTCCGAAGTTGCTTCATTCCAATTGCGTTCCTCGAGAAAATTATGCGGAAACTGCGTTCACGCGTTGTTATTCGCGAAAGAGCAACGTGGTTAGGCAAATATACAACCATTGTTGCAACCTCTCCACGCACTGACGCGCCCAGAAAATTGCATCAGCACCGTCGGGCTTGCAAGAAGCAATACACGCATAAACAAACTAAACAAAAAAAAATGTGTCAATGGCAGTAAAGAGAGTGCGACGCTGTATACGAATGAAATCTCGGGCACGAAGCCAAACAAGAACAAGTATAAAGCTCAAGCAAGAAAAACATATAAATCAATCTTTAGCTTCAAGTTTGTTCGGTCAGGGCAGCACGACGACGCTGAGGAGCCATCTCTTGTTTTCCTCTCGCGAAATCTTGTTATAACGTGGTTTCTTTAGAGGCACCGTTCAGTCGAGTTTTCACGTCTGACTACAGGGCCAGAATACAAAGCCTAGCGGATGAAAAAGTAAACCTTGAAACGACATCGGTGAAAATGAAAGGTAACGCGCGCTTCTCGCGCCCTGCATCTGTCGGCGGATTGTGCCCAGGTACAATGGGAACGCGAGTACGCGACTTTTTTTCTGCGTGCCCCTAACGGCGAATGTGAGAAACATTGAGACGGGGTAGTGTGAGCAACGCAGCTTCCTCTGGTCAGTGTGTGGTGCCTATAGAGCGCGGAGCGTACGACAGCGTGCGGTGACTTCGGCAAAGTTGCGGAAGGCGGGGTGGTGCGCGGTGGAGTGGTAAGGTGACATAGTAGAAAAAAGAGAGGAGAGGGCGGGACGTGCCGCGTTTGACCCTGTCTCGGAATTTGTAAATAGAGCCGAGGACTCGCGACGTCACACACCTCCTCTGATGTTGATTTTTTTCCTTCCCGCGACGTCGGGGCAGTGGTCCTTTCTTCTCTTTTTTTAGGATGACTTGTCCGACGATGTGCCACTGGCCTGCTGCAGAAGGAGACGTGCAAGCGTGGATTAGAAGCGATAGTTCAAACATTAAAGAGAGACGCCTCCGTCTGGTGGTTTTGGGATGTTAAACCCCACATATCAATCAATCTATCCGTTCTTCGCATTGCACGTGTGCATCAGTTGAAGTTTCTTCTCGCTAAACGAAGTTATATCATTCCGTTCCTTGTCACACAACGTTTTAGTTTATGCATTATAATTTTACAAATTTAAGTAGTGTAAATATATATTTGTTCGGGTTCCACATCCAAAAACCACCGTATGATTATGAGAGACGCCGTAGTGGAGGGCTCCGGAAATTCCAATTATCTTGTGTTCTTTGACGTGCACGTAAATCTCAGCCCATGGGCCTCATGCATGTTCGCCTTCATCGTAAATGTGGCCACCGCAGCCAGGATCACCGAAGTAATAGTTTAGCGTGGAGTTATTTTGATCCCACCTTCGATGAGTGTGTGTACGCTCACTTCTAAAGACGCCTATGCAGAAGGGCTTAGTTTGGCACGTAAGACACTACTTTCGCCGTTTAAGCCTTTTTGAGAGACAGTGTTAATGCGTGACCTGTAAGAGCTGCAACGTTGATGAAATATTAACTATGCCTGTGTAAAAAAAAAAAACGCTCGCAGAGCACTCGGAATGAAAACGAGACTGCTGTGCTTGGTATCTTGAGCCTCCCACCTCATTAGCTTCCGGCTGGTTTACGCTTTCAGAAGTCCTCTTTCCTTGATTTTTTCGGTCGAAACACCGAGCTTCGCGAAAAGATCTTCTTCATATTCAGCGCTGAATATGTTTGTCTGTCACTCGATTCTTCATTTTACAACGGGTCGTTAATAAATACCTTTTAATGGTGCGGCGCGAGATTTTTTGGGGTCGAAGAAGCCTGTCGTTTTAGATTACCATCGTTATGAAATCATGGTCTTCTCTTAGTTGTTCTTAAACGTTAAGAAACGAGTCTGACGCTTTTGCTAAAAAAACTAACTGATGGCTAAATTCAAAAGAATATTCCTGAGTGGTATGACGCGCATCATGTGGTAATATGATTATTAACAAATATATCTTACTCTGTAGGAAGCCGTTGACCTGTAGAAGGTTGTGTTTTCGTTTCACCAATGGTGTTATTTCATGAGTTTCTATTTTTTGTTGTGACATCAGAATTGAAGGCACATGTTATGAAAATTCGAAAATTTCACGCTGATGCTGTATTAATTTTCTGCTCGTGTACAGTGTCACAAAAGTTCTTAATCAGCAATTTTATTGTCTTGTTAGCTAGAGTTACTTCGTGGTGAGCAAAAAAATCGCTGAATGGAGGCGTTTCGGGATCCCTATGTTATATGGGTTTTATTAGCGTAAAGGTCAGGCTTGTCCATAGAGCGCCATGGGAAAAAATCATTTCGTAATCCCGAAATGTTACCAAGAAATGCATGGTTGAGCTGATTCGGAAGCTGTTCTGTGTCAATAAGTAATTATGAATTGGCGAGAAACGTTTGTACTGCGGCAGAATATAGCAAATAAATATTTTTTGAAACTACACCTTTAGTCAACCCTTATGGTGCTACGCAGGCGCCGCTAAACGAGATGATCAGGTAGAAACTTTGAAAAGGACGTACGCTTACCACTTCAACATTATACTCGTGAATTGTCATTTCATAAAGCCACATAAAATTTTCATAAAGCCACATGAAAATAGAGCCACATTTTAATGTATTTGCAGGAGCTAAAGAATGTGATCGAAATGACTGTCATGCGTATGCTTATTATTAAGTTTATGTGCAAAACATGTGCTCGTGAGAAGAATAATGAGCGAGTAATATGGTAAGTGCCACAAAATCTTTAATGCATCCCTGGAGTGTCTAGTATTGCTCTTGCTAGATGCATCTGCTGCTTCAGTCGGCCACACCACGGGTTTTTTTCTAGAACCGCATCGCCCTCCTAATGAGGAACACTGCAATTAGGTTATGTGTAGGTGAGGTTAAGTTGGCAAGACGAAGAAACTGCCTCCCCCCCCCCCCCCAACACACGCGGCTCCATAAAGTCTTGACCAAGCCGCAAAATGTGCATGTTTCATGTTCGCACGGTTTTGTACGATTATATTAACGAATTAAAAAGAAGATATTCCAGCATGCGAACTCAGTCTGAAAAATAAGAAAGATGAAATGCAATTATTGCGTTTGTGTTTTAGCGACATATTTCAAGTGGCAAAAAAAAAGCGCTTAGATCAAGAAAAACTTGACGAGAGTTGCCGTTTGGTCAAAAGCAACCAGACAGTTTGTTTTTTTTTTCTTTTTTTGCTTTGATCTTTTCATTTGAACCACCTCATTTATTTCAGGTTTTTTTTTTCGCGTTCCAGGCTTAGCAGATCGCAGTTTCAGTAGGTGCTCTCTTTTTTCACCTACTTTTAAGTGAACTTCGCGATTATCACATCCGTGTCCGTCGGTGATGGACGTGGACCCCCACGGACGTCCGCCAGTTACGGCGGCGTCGGCGGTGGCCGCATCCAGGAAGCGTACGGGACTCTACAACGACTACGGCAGCGAGGGCACTCTTGTTTACTCAATGAGCAGCGAAGAGCCTTCTGACGACGATGATTTTAAGCTGGTGCTGAGCCGTAAAGCGAAGAGGTGGAACGTCAGAACATCTTCGTCATCGAGTACGTTGAACGACAGAGTGCCAAGGAGACCCGTGACAAACACTATCCTTTTTGTCCCTGAGGTACCAGACGGTAACATGAAGCGCCTCAACAGGCAATCTGTTTCGGTGATGCTGGAAGGACTCGTGCCAAACGAGATCACAGATATCAGAGTGAACACGCGTAAGAACGTATTGGCCATCGACGTTTTGCATGCTGCGGCACTTAATGTACTGCGCAACGTCAACGAGTTGGGGGGAATGAAAGTTCGCTCCTACATTCTTGTGAGCTCTAACGTCGTCACTGGAGTCATCTACGATGTGGATACTACCATTCCCAGCTCCGACTTCGATGTTCTGGTCAAACCGGTAAATGAAGCCAGCGTCATCGCAAAAGTTGTTCGTTTGGGAAACTCACGCTGCTTGAAGATCATGTTCAAGGGCGACACTCTTCCTTCACACGTAAAGGTGGGCCATTTTCGGCATTCATACCGAAAATACCTTTCATACCGAAGCCCTTACAGTGTTATAAGTGCATGAAGATTGGCCACGTGAGAAGCGTATGCGAAAATAGGACGGTGTGTCCTCGTTGCGCGGAAGCCCATTCTGCGGATGACTGCGAAGCAACTACCCTCAAATGCTCGAATTGTCATGGGTCACATGAAGCTTCGTCAAAAGAATGCCCCAAAATCCGAAGAGAAATAGCGGTATTGAAACAAATGTTCAGAGACAATTCGTCGCATTGAGAGGCTGCGAGGACCATCCGAAAGAGGCGTCACCGTCGCCGCAGTTCATCAAAGAATGCCGCAGATGCTGCATCGAAAGCACCACTCCACCACCCTTCTCTTCCACCGCCCTTGCCTCCCAGACCAAAGGCGGCCAGCGCGGTCAACAAACCAACGAGCAGCACTGTTGCAGATGAATCAGTTTGGCCTTCATTGCCGAAATCACAGCCACCTGCAAATCCCAAGCGCACGTCGACAGTCACATCACTCCAGCCAGCCACTGACAAGCTGCCTGAGGAGGACACAGAAGTCATCAGAATGTTCCGAACACTGCTGGATGCCATGCGAAAGCTGTGCAGCAGCCTGAAGTCTCCACTCGCTCAGAGTGCACTACAAGTACTGGATGCTCTAAGTCCAGTATTTGCAAGTCTCCAGTAGCAACCATGGCTCGACCAATTTTCTCCTTCCGCAACGAGGTCCGACAAGCGTCGATAATGCAGTGGAACGCGAGAGGCCTGAGATCCCGCATCTGTTCGTTCCGTCAGTATATATTCACAAATCGTATTCCTATGATAGTTATATGTGAACCAAACGTGCAACAACCTCCTAAACTATCAGGGTATGAATCTTTCGTTTCTTCAACGTGCGAGGAAAGCAGCAAGGTGGTTGTTTACATTCGCACAGATTTCACATATGTGCATCATGCAGTTCAACCGCATGATGACAATCAATATGTCTGCTTACGTGTTAAAAAGGAAAAAGTGTCATTCACACTCATTGGTGTCTACATATCACCATCCGGACGATTTGAACAAGACCGACTACGAGACATACTGACAAGAACTACAGGCCCGTGGGTTATAACTGGAGACTTCAACGCACATCACTTAATCTGGGGTAGTTCGACGATCAACGCTAAAGGAAGAAACCTCGTGTCATTCGCTTCCAAGCATGACCCATGTTTTTTAAATGATCGCAGTCCTACATACCTGCGGGGCCTTACGTACAGCAGTTGCCTTGATTTGACTCTAGTATCCAGAAACTTCCGGTCGCAAGTGCACTGGTTTTCAGACATCGAAACACATGGGAGTGACCACATTCCAACTTATATGCGAATAAGGGGTCTTACTAAGTCCTTTCCTAAGACCACAATACGAAGAATTCATTGGTTTAAGTTTCAGCGGCTCATGGAAAATACATGCCGTGAAGACCCTGACCAGAACTTGGAGGATGTCATCAAAGAGGCAATGAGGGAAGCTTCCTGTCTCCTCCCGTTCACCGGCAAGCGTTCAGGTTTCGACATTGAACTGGAAAAACTGTGCGCGCTTCGCCGAAGGGCGGAAAGAAGATTCAGGCGGACGAAAGCAATATGCGACTTGATGCTGGCACGACGCATACAGAAAAAAGTCCAACGACGTTTAGACAAACTTGAACATGAACGCTGGAAATCATTCTGCGAATCATTGGATCCCCGAAAGCCGCTGTCACGCATCTGGAGCACTATTCGTGGCCTGCGCTCGACTCCCCAACAAAGACATCCTTTCATGGCTTTAGCCCTACATTCATGCCACACCCAACTTGAAGTGGCAAATGAGTTTTGTACGCGAATCGCTGGTGTGTCCCCATTGTCTGCTGGCACCATTAGGAGTGTTATCTCTGAATCCCGCATCTACGAAATGGACAATCTTTTCACTATAGAAGAACTTGACGCATCTTTGGCGGCTTCCCGACGATCATCTTCACCAGGACCTGATGGCATCACCTACGCCGCTCTAGCCAACCTTCAACAGGAGGCAAGGGGACAGTTGTTATGCTATTACAACCACTCATGGCTGGTGGGCAATGTTCCCCAGGATTGGAAGATAAGTCGACTTGTACCACTACTCAAAGAGAGAAAGTCACCATTTCATTTGACATCATTTCGTCCTGTTGCCCTCGCAAGTTGCGTAGGAAAAGTCATGGAAAGGATGATACTTACACGCCTAGAACGGTACCTTGAGCGCTACAACGTATACCCAAACTGCATGACGGGTTTTCGGCGAGGTCGGTCATCTCTTGACAACGTGATTGATCTTACAACATTTATCCAGCAACAGAAGAGCCTCAAGCGCCTACCACTGGCACTCTTCCTCGACGTCAAAGGGGCTTATGATAACGTAACACATAAAGCCATCCTAGACTCGTTAGAAGCTGTTGGAATCGGTGGTCGGATGTTTCAATGGATCCAGGATTATTTGACGAGAAGCTCCTTTTTTGTACAAACCTCAGATGGACCTACCACCAATTACTATACCTCCCGTGGCGTCCCTCAGGGCGCCGTATTAAGTCCCACTTTATTTAACCTCGTGATGGTAGGACTTCGTGAAATTTTGCCAAGTACCATCCTCATATCCATATATGCTGACGATATTTGTCTATGGACTTCGGCTGTAACTCGTCTGCAAGTACGTGCAAGAGTCCAGCAGGCTGCCACCTTGACATGCTCATATCTCCGCAAGCAAGGTCTTTCCGTCTCAACGAAGAAATGTGCATTGGTTGCGTTTACCCGCAGAGCCATGACACAATACCCCGTTACCATCAATGGACAAAATATTCCATACCAGAAGAACCATCGCTTCCTGGGTGTGATTATTGACAGGGACCTTTCGTGGAGTGCCCACTGCAATTACCTGAAGAGAAGGCTAACTTCCATTGTCCATATAATGCGGTTCCTCTGCGGAAAATCTTGGGGCGCGTCGATAAGGTCAATGATGCAGCTATACAGAGCACTGTTTTTGGGATTTATGCGCAACAGCTTGCCGTTACTGGCAAGTACGTGCAAGACGGACATCCGCACCCTCGAAAGTCTGCAAGGACAAGCACTACGCGTGTGATTAGGATTGCCGCGATGCACCTCAACCTACGGGGCAATTATGATCGCAAGAGAGCATCCAATTCGAACATACATCACCACTGACAATTTGAGAGCCCACATAAGACACCTCTGCCGAGTTCCTGGTCACCATGTTGCAGTGTAGCCACTTCAAAGACGACACGCGATCTTTTCAAAGATTATTTCTGCCCATAAAGAAAGCCTCCCTTTTGGCTTCACTCCCGCAACAAGACCAGCGTCAACCCCGTGGTGCCTACAACAACCACAGGTGTGCCTCACAATTCCGGGAATAACGAACAAGAGCCATCATTCAACAGTGGTCCTACGACAGGTGACATTGTCACTACTCAACGAAAAATACGGCCAGAGGACCCACATTTACACCGATGGATCGGTCTCGGCTGACAGCTCCACAGGTGCTGTTGTCATCCCGGCGTACCAGGTCACTATAAAGCTCAAACTGTCGCATAGGACAACATCCACAGCAGCGGAGCTTGCCGCCTTACGTGCTGCTATACTTTATATCGCGCAAGCCCGACCTCAAAAATGGGCTGTGTTCTGTGACTCCAAGACATCTCTTCAGAGCTTGCAATCAACTTTACGACAGAGGGAGCATCAACAACTAGTGAATGAAATAAGAGAAATGATTCACGAAGCTTTATCGAAAGGACATGACTTGGTGTTCCAGTGGTTACCGGGACATTGTGGTATTGTCGGTAATGACCTTGCTGATAATGCTGCCCGATCCGCCCACGCGGACGCCCAGACAACCCCAATTCCATTGTCGAGAACCGACGCTGCAAGGGGCCTTCACTCGTTCGCTAACACCATGTCGGAAACATGGCTGAGTGACCCCAGTGTCAGGAACCGCCGCCTACACAAATTGGACCCATCGAGAAAGCTTCAAGTTCCATCGGACCTCTCCCGCCAGGATGCAACTTTACTGTGCCGCCTGTGGTTAGGAGTAGCTTTTACAAAGGCGTACTCTTTTCGCATAGGAATGGCGGATAGCTCCCGATGTGAATCGTGCGACACTGACGAGACAATAGAACATCTACTGTGTTCATGTGAACGTTTTGCGAGCGAACGCAATTTGCTACGCGAAACGTTGGAGACACTAGACAGTAGACCTTTTTCCGAAGAGAAGATACTTGGCTCATGGCTCTACGCGTCGCTGGCCAGCAAAGCGACGCGGGCACTGCTAAGTTTTCTAAAGACGACCGGACTACGCGACCGCTTATAAGCGTGCAATGGACAAGGTCACACCTACATACACGTTGCCCTTCACTTCTCTCTCTCTTCTCCTTTAATCCCCTCACCCCTTTCCCCAGTGCAGGGTAGCAAACCGGACGTGCGTCTGGGTGACCTCCCTGCCTTTCATTTCTTTTCTTCCTCCTCCTACTCCTCCTCCTTCTCGCGTTCCTATCAGCATAAATAGAAAGAACCAGAAGTGAGTAAAACTAAATCATCTGAGGAGGACAGATAAAAAAAAAGATTCAAAAGACTGCCGGTGGTGACAGTGATTAAGTGCTCTACATATATGCGTTGTTGCGATATACGTCCGTGGGATTACACTATGCCCCCGGAGCAGCCTAAGAAGATGCACATCAGGAAGAAATAAGGAAGAAAAAAATGTTGTAGGCCCGTGTGCTCAGATTTGGGTGCACGTTAAAGAACCCCAGATGGTCTAAATTTCCGGAGCCCTCCACTCCGGCGTCTCTCATAATCATATAGTGGTTTTGGGACGTTAAACCCCACATATCAATCAAGGAAGAAAAAAAATTATCCAAAAGTGAGAACGATGACAGAACACAAAAAACATCTGATTGGGACGTCCTGCAGTAAGCCGCCGCAATATCGAAACAGATAGATAAGAGAAGAAATATGAACCGTCAATTTTTCGTCGTGTGGTAGGGCTTGTCACCCTGTGATTTCTTACGCTATGCGTGCCACGACCATAGTACACTTCAGATACATGTACTACACCAGCCACGATCGATATTTGAATAATGAGTGTATGACGTCAACAAGGGGAAGAAAACGTGCCACATGCGACGGCCAGGCTCCACAGGGTGTTTTATTTGGGAACACAACACTGATGTTTGCGCATACGTCATGTTCGGATTGTTGTAACGTCTTATCACGTGACGTGTTTGATTATTTTCTGCATTGCTTATTTGAGATTACCGAGTTTACGTTCATTTTGACTACGACTTCTCTAAGCTCCTGAGAGCTAGTAAACGGACCAATCTGTGGTTACGCAATTGTTGGCTTTGCGGCAGTGTTGTACGGAATGGTGTTCTAAGAAATGACGTTCCACTAACCAGTTCCCTTTTGGAGTAACAAAGGGAAGCCGCGCTTCTATTAAGAATCGGTGGAATAGTAATGGTAATGCGTTACTTTTGCGTAGGAACGGCAGAAGAAACGGCGTTCCTTCTGTAAACGTTCATTGCATTAAACAGTTGCACGCGCGCTTAACATAATGCAGAATGGGGCCGATTGGCAACTGCGTGACGTGCAACAACCTACGACTCACCTGTCACTCCAAAATGCTGCATCCTGGTTTTAACTTTAAGGCGCCATCCGGGAGCGCGGAGGAGTGCGCGATGCCGAGAGGGCCACGTGTGGGAACGACATCCAATTACTTTTTCATTAGTATGATCCAGTCTGACAGCAATAGTTGATCTGTTGGGTTTACCGTCCCAAAACCACCATATGATTATGAGAGACGCCGTAGTGGAGGGCTCCGGAAATTTCGACCACCTGGGGTTCTTTAACGTGCACCCAAATCTGAGAAGTCTGACAGCAATCAAGGAGGGGAGTGGAGTGTGGGAGTGTCGACACACCTTGGAGAATTTGTGCTTGACAATTTAAATTGATTGAGGGCCATTGTAAGGCTGCCGCGAGAAAAGGGCGCACCAATTTAGGTGCGAAGCAGGTTATGGTGGAGTTCAATGCAGTGCATGGTCCGCGGCGGGGCCACTATTACTGCGGAAGCACAACTGATGTCCCAAGTATGCTGCCAGAAAACGGCCACGCGTTAGCGCTTTCTGGCCTGCGTGAGGGGATAGGTAAGACACTATGGCCTCTCCCCCCCACACTATCTCAGCAATCATGTGATGGCGACAAGGAATGAGATTCGGCAGACTTGCGATGAACCTGCGTGGCACGCTCACACAAGAGTAAGGGAAGAGTAACAGCAACAAAAAGTACAGTGAAATCATGTTGTGCTCCACTTGCCAGGACACACTAACATTGGACAAGGTGTCTTTCGTAAACGGAACATTAGACAGTTATAGTTTAGCGTTAGCGTGATAGCGCATGTTAAGGGAATGGCGCTACCGTGCAGCAAACGTTCGTTGTGGGCAGCGTCTTATAGTTTAGCGGGATAGCCCCTACGTGGTTTACGTGTCCCAGCTGGGATGGTGGCACCACCTATTATATGGTTGACAAGTTAAACAGTAAAAATGAAAAGAAAACAAGAATGTTTGCCTATGCCACAGCGCGAAGCATTATTAGAAGTTTATTTTGGTGATATTAAAAGTAAGCAAATATGAACCACGCACCAAACGAGAAAACATCTAGGTTGCCGATGTGTTTACATCGATCTTGTAGTTAGGCCTAGGCGCGTTCCAAATGGGAAGCTATCTCAAAAACTACGCCAACTTATCCGTAATACTTGGTCATCGAAGCTAACTGAAGGCAAGCGAAGCCACTTTGAACAGTCGTTTGCTGCGAACAAGGTGAATCTTTAAACAACTACGCCAAAATCAATTCGAAGCAGGCGTCCGAGAGCGCCGCCTTGTTTACGTACACTACGTACACCTACGCTACCACGGTAACGTGAAATCTGAAAAATACCGCGCGTACGGGAAGTGGTACGGGTGACGTACGTATCTGCGCATGCGCACTTCGATTCCGGAATCATGGTACACCCGGTAATCAGGTAAACCTGGTATACTATAACTCTCTAATACCGCGCGTACGGTAAGCGGTACGCGTAACGTACGTATCTGCGCTTGCGCACTTCGATTCCGGTATCACGGTACGCCCGGTATCACGGTAAGCTCTGTATACTATAACTCTCTATTAATTCGACCTATGCACTGCTTCACAGGCAGGTTCACTTTAGTGCGACATGTTGTAATATTTTTTAACCTCAACGACTTCCCTGATTGGCTAACAACTTGTGTGTGCGTGTGTGCACGCGCGCGCGCATTTTGATTGAAGCTTGAGCTTGCCCTAGAACCCGACAGTGCGATCGGCCTCCATGTGCCGCTTTACGAGTTGCAAGTGTGACTTCGATTCTCGGTCAATGCTTTACCTATGCCGCAAAAAAAAAAAAAAATGAGCGTGAGCACGCATACAATACGCGATTTCAAACAATTTAAAATGCCTACGAGAAGCATAGTCGCGAAGTGCCCATTTAACCACATTTCTGCCTTTTAGAAATTAGGGAAGAGTCGACTGGGTTAGGCAAACGTGACCCTACGCAGCTGTTGACCTTGCCTGAGCGCTTTGTAATGGGTAGGTTTTTGAAACAGCCAGTCTCTATTGATGTCTGGTGTCATTGTGCGCTCCTGCAATCAACACTATATGTGTTAGGAAGACTGGACTAATTACATGATATTTTTATATCTCGTTTTTCCAAACCAGTTACTAAAAGTTTACCTGATTATTTGGTAGAATGCCAGATGCTTGTTATATACGTAAAAAGCTTGGGTTTTATACGCATTTCAACCTCTTTTAATTATTTTTTTCTATTTATTTGCAGCTATCCTGAAAATTTCGCTCAAGGACACCCCCCCCCCCCTTTTTTTTTTGCCCACAATCAACAAGGCCGATGCTGACACCAGAATTTGAGGTAATACAAGATCTTCAACGATATCAAGTTAATGTCTGAAGTGCAGTATTCTGACAGCTTATTCAAAGGCCGATGTACAAAATGCCATATGAGGGCACCTGTAACAAACGAGTACTAAAATTGCAGTTAGACATATTTGTAGTACAGCCTGTTACCTCTAATAAGTTCGTCTAGGATCTTTTCCGCAGACACTTTCTATCTAGATATAAACTACCGCTTCGATGTCAAATTCTTAAAAGATAAGCAGCACTAAATGAGCACAAAGTTTCTCACTTCATTTGGCTTCGAGATCATCTAGCAACATATTTCGTTAATAAATTCAACGTAACGGTAATGTACCGACACGTTCTAATTTTTGGGACGTTACTCGAACGAGTTCCTTTTGCACTTAGAAAACTTGTAACGGTAACTTGTTCCAAGGTTGCGAAGGAACAAGGAACGAGGTTTTTGTTCTTGTTTGAGAGGAACGTGCACAACACTTCTATACGGTGGTACCTGTATGTAGACAAGAATTATTTGTGGCATATTAGTGGCCCTGGAATGACAACCAGTAAAATTGTATATGTGTACCAGCGCATATGTTTACACTTTTCACGGGCTCTATAACAAGGCAGCTGCTTTCATTAGAGGTATAGAGCCTTGTACAGTATTGAAATACTGGTAACGCGTTAGTGGTAACTGCACTCTTTTCAGTCATTTGTATATGTAAGTGGTCATTTTTGTGTTATAGAAACTTGTAACTGTAGCACAGTAAACTTTCATAGAGTACCTGTTATGGGAATCGCCCTTAAAGTTACTTCTGCTTTTATGAAAAAAAAAACATTCAAAAGCAACATATATTGAATGCCTTCCAATATTTTGAACTCTTTTGTTTATTATATCCTCTTCAACTTTCAAATTTCCATACTAAGGCTCCCGCCGCAGTTTAAGATGAGGCCGCAAAGAACTCGATCTTACTGGTGAAAAACCGAGGTCGGAGGTTGATCTTCAACGCAACTTTAAGTTTTTGCTTGTATGTCAAACCAAGGCATTGGTCAAAGATACTGCCGCTGTTTCCTTTACCAATGAAAAACACGCCCGTTTTAGCCCGATAGCGTAAAGAAGCTAGTTTGCAGACATGGTGGTGTCGGCGTCCGTGTTGACGATGTTGGTTGTCAGGAAAATGTCAGCGTTGTTCGTGAGCGCTGCGGAAGGGCGCCATCTGGTGCATTCATCTGAGACGTCGAAAATGAATGAACATCATCATCACCATGTCAACAAATAACTGACTTTGCTGTGTTGGTGTGCTGGCTGCCCTTACAATTACAGAACACATGGGGCAGATACGTTAACGAACGCGAAAGAACTGCACCTCTGCAATCGTTGTCTGAAACACTGACGTCATTCTGATCTCCTGCTTGTTTCTGATCAGTTTTGTGTTCTGATGGTTTTGATTTCGCTGTGAAACTTGGTAGAATTTCATTACGCCACAATAAATGCTAGAGACGATCTTCTATAAATGTGAAATCCTTGAAATGTTCTTCCCATTAAGAACTTCATTTTTTTTTCATTTGACGTATAACCTCTTAACCCCACTTCATAAAAGTAAAGTAATTTACCATTTTAAGTTACTGTCGTAAATTCTGTTTCCAACCTACTGAAAGCAATCATGAAAGCAGAGAGCACAAATCGCGTCTTCCTGATATTTAGGATTCGGAACGCATTCAATGAAGCAGGCAGTATATAACCACTAATATAAGAGCAAACAAGTGTACTGCAGGACAAAAACTGCAAAACATATTAATCAAGACTTATTTTGTTAAAAAATAGAATCAAAAAGAAACAGCTAACAAAACTCGCTGCCCCAGAACTTCTTTAGAACAAGTAATTATGGTTGCGAAGGGCACTTTCACTGTACGCCAGTGATATATGTATATGTCTACAGGGTCATTAGTCAAGTAAACCTAATATTCTAATCGTCCTTTTTTGCTGCGGTTTTTGATATCCACCACCAGAAAATATCAGCTCCCGCTTGTACCGGATGGTCCGCCATCAAAAATATTTCTTAAATACTAAGCATTTCTTAGCAATCTTTGGCGACCTTGAACGTATTTATATATCTAGATATGTAGCCGCTTACGTTTGGGTGCTCTCATGGTCACCCCCTTAATTTGGCGTGAACCAAAATTAGTATGGGAGGGTAAGACGGTTTAACGAAGAGGACGCGCTGGTCAAGACAAAATAATGTCACAAACCCTTCGCGTACATCGTCAAACACTTCCCGCCAGATAGTGGCTGATAACTTCGGGCTGATAGGAGGGTAAGACGGTTTAACGAAGAGGACGCGCTGGTCAAGACAAAATAATGTCACAAACCCTTCGCGCACATCGTCAAACACTTCCCGCCAGATAGTGGCTGATAACTTCGGGCTGATATGTGCCACTGTTATGCGGGTATGTGCCACTTAGTATCTACCCAGGAACGAAGAGAACACACACTGGTAATTCGAACGCGCGAGCATCAAGAAATACCCGACATCGGCAGCGCCGACCCGACGAACGCTAAGAATAAATGTCGGGGTCCCAGCTGGAATCGTCCCAAGCATACTGCGCGGCAACAAAACATTTTACTACAGAGCCAAGCCAGGTCTCGGATTCACTTTTCAAATAGACACCAATCTTCGTGAAACGTCAATAGTGGTTTCAGTGCTGCCTACCTAATTTTATAAACTTACATATGTATTTATTTGACACAGCCGTCACGTCAGGTTCACGTCAATTGCGGTTAGTTGCCACTAGCTGAAGTTGATTTATGTAGCAGTGTGCAGGGCCAGCATCCTCGCGAGCATGAGCGCTTCATATTAGCTTTTGGTGTTGCTAATACGCATGTTCCAGTTAGCATCAGTGCGCAAGTGCAAACAACTGGTTATATAAATATAGGCGACTGTTCAACATACGTCTGTGCGTGCAGCATTTGTACATATATTTAGCGTCTTCTCATGACGTGTTGCTCAAGAAAAAAATTGCAACACGGTCACCTTCCCTCCACACGCTTCGTATAACGTCGATTCCCAGGTACGTGGGATCTGCCGAATTTTTCGTCTACCACTTCAAATACGTGCTTTAGTCGTTGGAGTAAGTCAACCTATTATACCCCCACCGTTTAAGGAATCCTTCAGTAACTTATGGAATATACGTGCACAATGTCCAGCAAAGAGAGCGTGGCTTACTAGCTGATGTTATTCTTGCACAGTAATTCGTCATTGTGATTTTTAGAAAATTGTCTTTAGTGTAGAGTCTTATGTCGCTTTCCAATGGGTAAACAGGACGCCATATATTACAAACTCTATGTATACTCTACAGTATGCAGGTTCGTTTACATGCAACTTGCACTCTCAGGTCTGAAGTAACCACAGGGAGTACCATACTTTTAGATGAATTACCGCAGTTAGACGAATGTCGAAACATTTAAAATACCAGTTTATCGAGTAGGCTAGCAATATTTGTTTTCGTTTGGAATCAGAAAATCTTGAAGGTGCAAAATTCAAACCATTGATACTTTCGCCATTCCCGCAACACTCACTGCAATATTCACAGATGAACGCACTGCTAAGCCTTCAGTAGCGTTGACTCCCGATCGCTTTAGACCAACTGCTCCGCTATGGAAATTTCAGGAGTGTTTGTGGTGCATGGTATCCCTGTTATGGCTTACGGTTACGGATATAAAATAAAGAAGCGGCACACAATAAATTTGCCTTAAACGCTCGCACACCATCTTACTCTTGGCTTTCCTCATTGTGGAAAGCGATAGCTGAGGCAGTGTAAGAACTTGCCGAATTGGTAAGTTGAATGTCTTAAGAATCTTCGAAATCTTTTATCTCTTATGTGCATAAGTTTACTGCGAAATCACTGCTTCAGTCTGGGCGAGTATATTCTCTAAGAGAAAAATGTGTACGTCGAGAAGACACTGATACATGGAACTCAGAAGTAGCGCGTAGACGTAAAAGGAAGTAAGATAGAGAGAGAGAAAAAAAGAGGGGTTCTCGACGAATGGTTTGGAGGCAGAAATGCAGCGAATGATGAAAGGGAACCAAGAAGGAAGGCACAAAAAAAAAGAAAGCGCATGAGTCAGTGAACTGAGACACATGTAGTAGATATGCACATTCTTAATGCATCGGCACGTTTTTAAAAAGAAGTATGCGACGCAGCGATTGGTGGGAGGGGAAGTAGAAAGTGAAGTGCCGAACTTTTCGCCATCAGAGTGTGCAAGTAACCGTATATCCTTAAAGCATTGGGCCTACAAAATGAAGCATTCGCGGAAAAGAAGAAAAAGAATACTGTATGGCTGCATACGCAAGGCTTATGAAAAAATCGTGGCAGGGATAGTTGCCATGAAATCTCAAATAAGAAACCAAAATTAAACCAAGTCTTGGGTAAGTCATGAGGCAACCGTAGTCTTCTTTTCTAGATCCGTGATTGGCCTCAGCAAGAGAAAGAAAAAGTGAATCTTGAAAACACAATGCAAATGTAAACTTAAGATAAGATGGAAGGCGAGTGCACACGAGGTATGAAAGACGAGTGCACACGAGGAACGAATTGAATGAAGCACAAGAGATAGACTGCTGCACGCCACTGCACGTCGACTGTTGACTCAACAACATTCGGCCCGGCGGGGCACCCGCCTGACACCCAGCTGCGTTGTGCAGCTGTTAGTGAGTGAGTGAAACAACTTTATTGACGATCCGGCATAAAGCGGGAAGGGGTAGGGAGATTAAAGCGAGACACTAGCGTGCTCGGACGTCCAGGAGCAGCAACCTACTAGCGTAAAACCCGTGGGGGCGCCGGTTTCGGCCGCTGGTGTTCCAGGATGCTAAGCACGTGCTGGACCACGTCTCTTTGATTGCCTGGCTTTCGGCTGATGATTTTGCTGCGTATGGCAGTTGGCATTACTTCTTGGTTACCCGGCGGTGGTGCACAGTCCCAAAGGAGGTGTCTCTGGGTGGCTCGCGCCCATCTTGCAGTGTTGGCGTACATCAGCGGTGTAAACCTCCGGACAAACGTGCTTTGCCCAGACGGGGGTCCATATTGCTTGTACTTGCAGCTGCCGTAGTATGGCTGCTTATCTGCGTTGTAGGTCTCGGTGAGGCGGTGGGTAGAGTCGTCTGCTCGTTCTGTACCACTGCACAACGTCGGCGTAGGTTGTGATAAAATACTCTCCGTCTTCGGCATCGGGTCGTTGCGGCTCCGAGGAATGCGTTGACAGAGACCCGCGGCTAGTTAGCGCGTGTGCCTCCGTATGCAGCTGTTAGTACTATGGTCCCTAGATAAAACAGATTGTTTTATCTATGGACCTTAGTCTGTACCAAAGTCGGCGTTGTTCGTAGGTACCGGCGCCTTACAAATCTCTCACCACACAAGTACCGAATTGGACGCGACAATAACGTGACAATATCGTCATTTTCAGTGTTGCGTTTTGTAACTTAGCAAAAAAAGACTGGTGCCGTTTGTCGACAGCTGTAGCGCAAAATCCTTCAGAGCAATCGCAAACCCCACAGTTCTTACAGTTCTTGGTTCTTTAACTGAGCGTTCAGTCCCATTCGCCGTCAAACCGAAGTCACGCAATAAGCTGTAATACTTATTGAGTCTGTATTAAAAAAAGTGAACGAGAATACTCTACGCAGCAAGAAAACTATTGCAAAAGAGGGCAAAGCGGATTGTGTGCACTGCGTCAAATAGAGCACCAGAGGTGTTCAAAGCGAAGGTTGAACAAACAACGTGAGATCGCTACTCACAAAGGTCTGGCCCATGACTTTGGTCAGAAGGAATGGGGCTGGTTCAACCAAATTTCACTTATTTTCGTTCGTGCGTGTGTAAGTGTGCGTGTTATGAGGAGAATTTGTTAACCTGTTAACCACCCCTTGGCTACGACGATGCCAATAACAGAGTGAAGCCAAATGCTAAATTCAAAACTAGAAACTAATAACAGTTACGCGTAAGAATGCAACCAATGAGCTAAGATCCTTAAAAATTAGACGCAAACGCCTATGCGCCTGATCTCGCTGGTAGCTTTCATGAAGGTTATAGGGTGGGGAGAGCTTTTGCTGCGCTCGGTGGCGCAAACAATTGAGACGCTGATTGTGGGGCGCGCGCGGCGCAACATGAGCCATCTGCAGCTATGCCAGTGCTGCTGCTCCGCCGGAGAGCGCACCTGTTGTTTTGCTCGGCGCGCTTGCCCAGCACAGGAAGCTTCGACGGCGACGATGGAGTGAGGGCCTAAGGAGTTTCACTCTATATATAAAAGACTGAACTTTAAAAGAAGGGAAAGGACTAGGCTAGTTCGGCAACTGCTTCAATTCAAAAACAGCGTTATCAACTCGAACACCTTGTGACGAAAACATCTCCCTCGCAGTCGACGTCAGCGTGTGTATTCCGTTTTCTTTGTCTTTTCCTTAGCTTCCGCATCGCTTAGCTTGAAAGAGAAGGCATCCTTTTGAGTGCCCTCCGTCGTGCTCGTACTCGTACTAAACTTGCACACTTGAATCCGACAATAAAACAATGTGAATAAAGATACCAAAACATTTACGAAACTAAAGCTTCAGGAAAGGACATGGCTATGTAGACGTGTCCGTGCACACAAGCGCTTTGGACATTATGTTTGTCATGCAAACGAGGGGACGGAAATAAATATCGCTCAATATATCAGTGAAAAAACAAGAAAAAAAGTGATTGTGAGTAGATGAATGATTCAAAAATATGCATTCATTGCACTCAATGATCGCGGACGCAAAACGCTGGGCAAATCGCGAAATGTTTCTGCGACAGCGGTAATCTTGATATGTGAAACAAATGGAAACAAAAAGCCTTGAAAGGACGGAAATAAGGCAAAAAAGGAAGCATTTTGAGCTGACGTATCCGAGATGCATTCAAGCTTTCTTGGACCCTGCCAGAAAGAAAAGATAAAGACGAAATAAGGCAGCCTGAGAAAAAGTTAGTGCTTTGCAACAAAGGCGAAGCAATGAACGCGATAGCAACAAATTGGAAGGTCACGCGCAGAATGGCAAGCAGATCTAAACGTGCCCCTTGTTTCTCACGCACAAATGACGCACGAGACGTACTTACAGGTAAAGATGAACACAAATAAGCGTCTCAGTTGTTACTTCGCTGTGTCTGAAAGGCGCGCCCTTTTCGCAAACGGAGGCTGTGCGACGATTGCAGTGACTTTTGTGTGCCTGTAACTACAACAGAATCGTTTCAGTGCAACCCTAACTCCAGCCAAAACGCATCATCCTCCCCACCGGGAGATAAGTGCGCGCGAGAGTATCCGCGGGTCAAAGTACACGTGAGTGATGAGAGCCGCCGCGCGCTCAACGTGCCATCTTGCAGATAATGCTGAAAATACAATAGCCCCCCCCCCCCCCCCGACATGGCCGCCAACTGCGGTAAGCGCTAAATATCAATGGCTTGCCGGTATAACGGTCAAGGAGGTACCTATCGGTAGCTCTGTGGTTAACGCCTCGCTTTCACGGAGCTGAGGTTGAACGTTCGATTGCAACGGAGTCTTTTTTTTTCTTTCCTATATATATATATATATATATATATATATATATATATATATATATATATATATATATATATATATATATATATATATCATGACGCCGACGCCAGCGGCGTTTTCCAGCCGAGAGTGTAATAAAAGTGTCCTCCAGCAATAAGGTATCCTCCAGTCTAAAGCAATCAAAAATCATGAGATAGTTACATTAAGGTGGTTGAAAGGTGAATAGGGGGACCCTAAAATTCAAATTAAAACATGGATGACCCCCTTATGTAGAAATGGGTATTATAGAAAAGTGTGACGTGTCTTTACAAAAAGTAGGGGAGCGTTTATTGAGCATTCTTTCAAGAACGGGCATGCAATTTTCTGCAAAGTCACGTTAAAAACGGCAAACAGCTCAAAAAACCTCTAGCAGAAAGCACGCATGAAATTAGCATATGCAGGACGAGCGCGGAATAGCAACCGTCCCAGCGCGACCCTTAAAGCGCGATGTTCGAACAAAAAGAAAGATGCACGAAACAAGCGCGCAAGTACCCAGAGGACGAGCGTTAACAACTGGCACTTCTTTCCGGCGTCGTGTGTAAGGAGGGCGCTCCTTTCGTTAACGCGGTCGTGCAGCCTGCGTAGCATGGTGTCAATTATTCTTACACCATGGTGCGAAGCGAGCTTCATCCTCTAACGAATTACGAGTCTGATGTGCGCGCGCACAGGAGAAACCACACTTCATATAGAGGCAGCGCTTTGTGGAGGAGGCGACCTTTACAGTGCGCCGAGCACAAGCCAGTCGTACTATCTCGCCAATAATAACAAACACGTGCTAAATTTTGATGCTCTGACGACTGCCAAACGATTTCAGCCGCATAACTGGCTTATCGGTTGCACTCCAGACAACGTAAGATTTGTGACGTACTGGATAGTGCCGCGCACTCAGAATCAAGAGCTTGCTGGTTCGAATCCACGCGACTATTGTTCACCTTCTGGTTTTAAATGCGAGACATTTCTTAGCAAACTTCGGTGACTTTGACCGTATCTCATTTTCTCTTTGTCTATGTAGCCACTAATGCCATTAAGCTCTCCTAGCCGTTTCGGTAATGAGGTCGATACTAAAGTTGTGTTAGAAATGCACGTGCCCTTTTGTGGACAGTGAAGCAGGACGACGATGTTTGGAGAGACTGTCGTGCAGTTTGGCGTGTGTGGCGTTTGGGTGTAGCCTGTGTGGCTTGTCTTTTCTTGAGAGTTGAGTAAGTTATCCTTTTGTTGCATTTCGAGTAATTTAAGGACGCCCTCGAAGCCAATATTTTAGAAGTGGAAATGCCATCTAATCGCTACGGAGAGAAAATGAGTTCCGTCTGTCTACGTAGCTGGTTAACGTAATCCTAGCCTTTAGAAGCAACGCACCAACGGAAGAAACAACCCAACTTGTGGTGAAGGAGCTACGAATTTTCGCAATGAAGACACCATTACGACTTGCGACTTACTCAAAGCTATCCAAGAAAAGGACCACCTACTATCGACCTTTCTGGAACGACTGACATTAGCCGGCGCAGCACAGCCTCAACCAGCACCAACACTCCGGTTGATCAGAGACATTTGCCGCAACATCAGCCCCTTTTACGGCTCCGAAGATGCGCCTTGAGCATGCGAGTGTATTGAAAACGTTCATCGAATGTCGAAACTTCATGCGTGATCAGCTGCCTACACGCTGGAAACTGCCAAGGTTTGACTGGTAGGAGCTCCCAATGACTGGTACCGTTTGAGGAGCTCCCAAATCACATCGTGGGAGGATTTCGAGGTACGTTCCCGTCGTACATTTGTCCACCATTGCTGCAGAGTTTACGCCACAGGCCATCATCTGCTCTCAACCGGAAGTACCGCGGCGAAAACAGATGACGCCTCGAGTCTACAAGATCCCGAAGTCGCACCAACTGCGGCCCCCAAAAGACATGTAGACCCGCTTTTCCAACAAGCCCCGCCGCACGCTGAGGACTCCGAATATTGTCAAGCACTGACAACGAAGGAGGGCCAAGATCGAAAGCCGAATATGTCTGCCGAATCAATAGAAAAGTCAAATGACAAAGGCGAAGCGGAAGCTGAAAAAGAAGGAAAGAAAAAAAAAAGATGAAGCCAAAGCTGAGGGTGAAAGAAAACCAAAAGACAAGGACGAAGCGGAAGCTCATGACAAAAAAAAAAAGCAGAGAAACTCCCAACACGGTGCTGCGAGAAAAAACAGCAAGGAGGAGAGAGTGAAGGTAAATCCAGGAACGATGAAAGAAGCAGCAGGACAAGGCGTTAAAGAAGGAAAGAACAAGGAAGAAGTTGAAGAAGCAGCCAACGGACAGAAGTCGACTCGTGAGAAGCATGGCGAGGTTGCAGAAGACAAAAATCCAGAAGATCAGCCAAGCCGAGATAACGAACCGGAAGGCAAGGAATCTGAAAAGTTGAGAAAAATGGCTGAAGAGCAAGTGGTAATAAAGCAAAATTCACAGCCCCGCACCAAATCGAAAGATGATAGTCAGCCGAAGCCAACAAAACCAGACGACGTCGAGACAATAAGAAATGCCGGAGCGAATGCACAGGAAGATTCGCCGCAGATAGGTCAAAAGCTGAAACTCGTGCTGGATCAAGCGTCGAAGCCGAAGTCCAGGCAAGATGACATCGGCAACGTGCGTCTTGTGGCTTTCATCAAATCCAGCTAGTTATGATGGACAGAAACTACATTCCCGTAAAAACTTTCCGTTACGAACAGGCGAACTTCTGCGTGCCGTGAAGAACTTAACGCGCCAGTGAATAGATATAGCTCTTTTCTTGTGTTGTTTCTGTTTCTTTTTAATGTAGCTTCTTTCGTGTGTCATTTATTTAGTATTTCATATAGAAGTGTGGCCGAACATTTGTATGTTACGTGAGTCAAGAACGTTATAAGCGTTGCAGGATGGGCGAATGTTAAAAATGCACGCGTCCTTTTGTAGATAGTGAAAGAGGACGACTATGTTTGGAGAGAGACTCGTGCAGTTTGGCCTGTGTGGCGTTTCGTAGCTTGTGTGGCGTTAGAGTGTAGCCTGTGTGGCTTGTGTTTTATTGAAAGTTCAGTAAATAATCCTTCTTTTACGTTTCGAATAATTCAAGAACGCCCTCGAAGCTAACAATTGGTATGGCGTAACTTGATTGTATAACGAGCAATAAGCGGCTATTGGAACATTAAAATCACGAGATGAATGTCATGATTTACGTGTTATGTTCTTGCTTCTTTTGTGGTAGTTTCGCTCACTTCACATGTTGGAAAACTGGTATAGTGTGACAATACTGCATGACGAACATTAGTGGCCGGCATAATTATGCGTATAAATCATTACGTGCATGTCATGCAAGTTATGTCTACATGACAGGCTCACGGTGCGCTCCGAGTCATTTCACTAGCTTCACTTATACCAAATTTGGCATTACGGGACGTGAATGGATGACAAAGGTATATGACTGATGCAAACATGATATTCATGACATGCGTGTTATATAGGAACATGAATACGCGTCACTCTCATGATGTACTCGCGGCTGTTTTGCTAGCATCATATGAATCATAATTGGTATGACGTAACCTGAATGGACGACGAAGATATATGACTTGTACAAACATGATAATCGTGACATGCGTGTTATGGAAGAACTTGACCATACATACCACGTTCATCATGTGCTCACGGCCATTTAACTAGCTTGACATATGCGAAATTTGGTATTACAAGACCGGAATGGACGACGACGGCAAATGACCCGTCCAAACATGATAATCATGATATGCGTGTCCAGTAAAACATCACTACATGCTATGCTCATAGCGCACTCACGCCCCTATCCCCAGCTTCACATATACCAAATTTGGTATTAAGTGGCGTGTATAGACTACGGAAGTAAATGACACGCCCAAGAAAAATAATGAGGGAATGCGTGTCATGTAAAACATGACAACATGCCATGCTCTTAGGGCACTTGCAGTCGTTTCGCCAGCTTCACAAGCCAAATTTGGCAACACGTGACGTAAATGGGCGACAAACAAAAATGTCAGGATCGAAAGTTGGGCTAGTTCCTTTCTGTTTATTCGTGCACTTGAACTGACAGTTAAAAAAGTCAGACGCAAACGTGATAGTCATCAGGTGGAAGTCATGTACGGAGTATTTCACGTCCGCCTCGTAACTGAATGCAGGAACAGCGCAACCTAGAAGTAGTCACTTCGTAACTACGGAAGCGAAAAAACAAGGACAGAAAAGAGCGCTGAACAAAATTCCCGTATTTGTATATGTACCTCAGCGCTCTTTTCTGTCCTTGTTTTTTCGCTTCCGTAGTTACGAAGTGACTACTTTTAGGTTGCGCTGTTCCTGCATTCAGTTATGTCCTACCAACTTGCCCAAGCTTCCACGCTTCATAACATCGCCTCGTAGCGTTGTGCTGATTTGAAAGTGACATATCAATCTTCCATTCTCGTACTTCGCTTATGATCAATTCCTACAGTACCCAGGATCAGCCATTGTTTTCTTTGCAATTTTTAGTATATTTTTCAATGTCACTTTCTTGACGAAAGTACGTCAACTGAGCCTTGGTGAACCGCAGCATAAAATGCTTTGTTGTTAAAGCAAGGAATATTACAGAAAACCAAATATATATGACAAAAGCAAAAAGGAATTGGTGAAGAAGAGGAAGGAGTACTGTGAATAACGTTAACGTGTGTTTATACATATGCGCATTCGTAATGCTCCTTCGCGTGTGTGCACAAGCGGAGATACGTCGCAGCTGTCGCAGAAGAGTGAGTAATACGTAAAGATAAGTTGCAATTCGGGGAAAAACATAAATAATATTTTTCCACTCAGGAAGGAAGTAGCTGGCGTTCAATGCTGGTTTCAAGTCAACGTTGTGCAAATACGAAGATGATTGCAAATATACGTTATACTCGGGAGTTTCACTGGGGCTTCTATCGAGCATATTTGTTTTAAGGAGCCATCGAAGGGTAATTTTTTTTAATTGTCGGTCGGTAGCCCTCATAAAGAAAAGTTTGAAACTGCTTGTTGTAGTTCATAAAGATCTTTCGTGGGACGGCTTTCTGCTCTCCCATAGTAGTGTACCTAGTATTCTAAATCGTTAATCGTTTCTTCTAAAAAAACACAAAGTTTAAATGAGTATGTGTGCTGTATTCATTTTAAACTATATGGACCTATTCGACGAATTTTTACCTACACGCTAATCTATCGTATTTGTATGTGTACCTATATAAACATAAAAAGTACAATTAAAAACAATTTAAAAGAAAACAAATTACGCCATATACACTGAGTGAATGATGACTGAGGAGCTGGCTCGAAGAAGATCAAAAAATCCTGTAAATCCTCTTTACCAATTTTGTTATCATTAAATAACGGCGTTATTATTTCGTTGTATATATATACACACAATATATAACCAATGTTTATTATTTACATTTTGATGCACTATAAACATGATCTTAATCCGTATATATTGAAACAACTTGGCATCACTTAACATAGCATCCGCCCGTCCATGCATTCGTCTGTCTGCATTTATCTGCCGGCGTAGAGAATGGAAGTGCGCTAAAAGCGAGCGCTTTATAATAGCGCGCCTTCTATAGAGAATCCATGAAATCACACTAATAGCTGTGCCTCTAACGGTCGTCCCTATAGAACTAATGTTACGGTGTGAAGAACCTGGCGAGACAGCTTGTAAAAATCATCGCCGTATACACAAGTTGAATGATGCTATAGGAGATTGCTCGGTGATGCGGGTAACCCGCCAATTCTCCGTATAAATACTCGATCTTAACATAAAGACGTGACAGATTTGCGTGACGGTGCGTCCACTTCACTTCTTACTCACTCAGCTGCTGCTCCAGGTATGCCTGACGCCGAGCCTTCTTCCCGTCGGTCTTCCGTCATCTCACCGCAAGGTCTTGGTGGCGAGCCCAAACTGCTGCTGCGTTGCGAGCTCGCCACGATGCTGCCTTGGCTTGTGGGGTGTTCATGCTGCCTGTGTCCCACAATGGCGTCTGTTACGTTGATGTGGCTGAACGATCTTCTAGGATTTACTACTTGGCAGCGGTGGTACATCAAAGAACGCAGGTAGACGGCCTTGCTTTTGAAGCCCAGAACTCAAATCATGATTGATGATTGATATGTGGAGTTTAACATCCCAAAACCTCCATATGATTATGAGAGGCGCCGTAGTGGAGGGCTGCGAAAATTTCGAGCACTTGGGGTTTTTCAACATGCACCCAAGTCTGAGCCCATGGGCTTACAACATTTCCACCTCCATCGGAAATGCAGCCGCCGCAGCCGGGATTTAATCCCGCCACCTGGCAAACTTAAATCAGGTGGATGAGTTAGCCATCAGATCATCGGTATCCCATCCTAAGTGAAAGCGAATAGTTACAGGCCCTCGGTGAGCACCAGATGATACTACTGTCAGAGACTATCATAAATCAGAGACCACTACAATGAATAACGCCGTTTACATCCCGCACTAGCGAAGGCACTCTCAAAATGAAGGACCACGCCCTGCGGTGTCCACAGACCCGCAGCTCTATTCAGTCCTGTTCAGACATTGCAACCCAAAAATAAGTGGGAAACATTGGAACTTTGACAAGGTGGCCGACATTTACCATATTGTCAGGGTCTGCTAACTGAACCCAGGAATATTAAGCCTAACCCCCAACTTTGCAAAAAAGCACTGGGAAGTGACTCTGCTCAATATCTCTAAACTATAACAGTGAACTCTTGTTCATGCAGTGGCCCCGGACGGAGGCTTTGACTGATGAATGAGCCCCGTGGGGATAGGAGCTATCGGCCATGATCAACTTTACGGAACCTTTTTCTTCCTCCTCCTGTCACCTGTGGTACCATATGTTAAGAATCGTGCTGTTTCTCTGAATCCTTGCGAACAGTGCGTCACTCTTAAAAAAGTCGCCCGTATCTGGATGTTAATCTGCAAATTTTGTCGAAAGACGATGGTCTTGCGTGAGGAGAGAGTGAAAAAAAATTGCCCGCAGCTTCCCTCGGGGGAACACTGAGGAGGATGCGGAGCATATAATTGGTTAACGGGGTGTTAAAGTGCGACTTACTTGGGTCGATGGCTAAATTGGTTAACGTGGTTGTGAAATGGGGTGTTAAATTGCGACTTACTTGGGTCGATGGCTAAATTGGTTAACGTGGTTGTAGGAGGGGGTGTTAAATGAGTGAACACGTACACACGTATGCGAAAGGGCGGCGCTGGTCGAAGGGACGTCGATCATTGTGTTTGTGGATTCGTTGGAATTCATTTCACCGCAACCTTGGACGTCGCCGCGCCGTACAAACCAACCGACGAGCGGCAACTGAGCGAGCGAGCGCCGACCTTGAGTATATATACAGCTCGACGGCGCATGCACTGTCAGCTGTTGAATGTTCTCGAAGCGCTACGCCACATACGCGTCCACTGGAGAATCAGGAGAATTGTAGATGTCGAACGCGGTGTGTAGAGGAGGAAGGGTGCACAGATGGTGGAGGAGTGAAGCACGCGCGGTGTGTAGAGGAGGAAGGGATGCACAGATGGTGGAAGAGTGGGCGACGGCGCGACGGCGCATGCGCGCGCGTCAGCTGTCGAATGTTCGAGAAGCGGTGCGGACGGCGCGGACGGCGCGGACGGCGCACTACAAGGCGCGAGTATAAGATGCTTCCGCATCTAAAAAACATTTATTTGATGTTCTGCGCAAGAAAATGGGAGAACGGTATTCCGGGGACGCTGCGTTAGCGTGCCTCAAGTGTGCAGCGGAGGCGAACGAGCGCATCAAGTCACGACATGGATGGATGGATGGATGGATATGGCTGATGTCTCACGACACACGTGAAACATGAGCGCCATCTGGTAGTTTTCTTGGAAAACGTAGCGCATGGCTCTGAGACGGGTGTGCGCGCCTGTCTCAGAGGTGATAAGGTGCAGAACGCAAGGTGACGGGTAGGTGCCACCACCGTTTCGTCTGAGAAACCGTTCGAAACACCCACCCTTTTGTGTAAGCGTTGCATGGCCAGCGTAGCGTGATAAGTGCTACGATCCTTAAAATTACTTATGTCTGCCTTTCTAGTAAACAACGCACATGCAGATTATATAGGTGTTGTTATGGGGCCCCAGGCACACGCAAAAATTGCTTTTTAATTGTCAATTGCACAATTATGAACGCTAAATCTTAAGCGACATTGGTGGGCACGGGAGCTGGGGTCGGCCGTTTCAAGTACCCGGTGCCTTAAGAGTGGACAAACAAATAAATTTCCAGGCAAACAGTCATACCAAAATTGTTGCGTCGAAGGTTCCTAAGAAAAAATATCGTCTTTAAAAGCTACTAAGGATGAAGGCAGGCCTCTTTATCCAATGACAAACGAAATGAGAAAAAGAAGAGCTCGGGCCTATTTACCACTAGGCTTTTCGAGCAATCCCTCTGATGAATCTCTGCTAAGCCCTGGTAAGATTAAAGGTATGTCATCTGAGATCCATACAACCAAGTTTCTCTTTCTGACTGACCGGTAGAGTGTAGTCAACTGATTACAAATTCACTAAGGGGTGCGCAACAATCGCACCGGAACAACGCCTTCTGGAGTACTCACTTCCGAAAGTTTGGCAGCTCACGCGAATAGAGAGCTTTCCGTAACACTAGGCTAATACAATACCTGGACAAGGAACCACTATACAAAACCACGGAGCAAGACGAAGCAACATGATCGTCCAGGCTTTGCTCGCGGGCTCATACTACGAACTGATTGAGAGTCTTAGCGGAAAACCCCTCAAAATGAACCCTTGAGAGCTTTTCTTCATAATCCTATAAACTTGAAAGCTTTCAGGAGTGAAGCTCCTTATAGCGAGAGCTGGTCGGTTGTCGGTCACCAATCCATCAAGTGTACCCTGTAGCATCCCCTTATTGTACAATAGAAGGCCCTGTTCCTTAGAGATGCATGCAAACTGCAGTTGGGTGACAATATACTAGATGGCACTGTACGCATTCTGTGTTGCCATCTCCGTTTCTCGTGACGTTTATGAGAGGGCACCGGTCCACATACACGTGTAGCATATGGCGGTTGGGTGAAGGTACGCCAGATGGCGTTGGTGGTGCAGCTGCTCTGACTGGCTTCGTCGAGGGCGCATCGAGGTCACGCGGGATCTCTCATTCTCCTGGATTGTCGCCGTACGTGGAGGAGTGCACTTACCGGATCGTGGTTGGTTGGACGCACGGATGGATGTGAATGGACGAAAGCATGGACAGACAAATGCACGGACAGACGGATGGAAGCACAGACAGACGAACGAACGCGTGGACGGGCGGATGGATGAACGCACAGACGAACGGAATCAGGGACAGACATACCTAAGCACCGTTGGACGAACGAATGGACGGACACAAGCGCGAACGGACAGACGTACGCTTCAGCCCACTCATCATCATTCGCTCCATGTATATGCAGCATTTTTTTTTCTTTGGTGGTGGTACCATCTCAGAGTTCAATTCTTCCCTCCACCACTTCTATAGCTTGCTATGTGGGAGTGATCCTGTTCTCCGCACCTTCCTGTAAAGATAAATACAAAACTACATGGTAGGACACCTCGGTCGATTGGGTAGGTACACAAACGCTTGACCTCGTCTGCGCGTATCCCATGCACTTAGGCGAGGAACATCAGTGAATGAACAAATGAGAGTAGGGTCCAGAGAGAAGCACAGGTTTTTTTTAAGGCGATAGTCTTTCTTGGGAATCTTCGACGGAAAAATTTTGGTCTGTCTGTGTGTACATTTGTCTGTTTGTCCGCCCTAACGATATCTAAAACGGCACCAAACGGCCAACCCCATTCGCAGCGCTCACCAATATTGCTCAAGGTTTAGCGTTCAGAGTTGTGGGATTGTCAATTAAAAAAAAAGGAAATATTGCGCATATTTGAGCCGCCAGCACAACATGTCTATGTTTTGTATGTCTGCCTTTAAACTAGAAGATACCCACACAAGTAACTCTAAGGACTATAGCGTTTAACGCACTGCGCTAACAGTGCAACGCTCATGCTCAAGAAGGTGTTTCCAACGCTTTGCTATGGCGGCATGGTGGTGGCACCTGCCCGTCGCTTTGCAATATACACCTCATCACCTCCGAGACTGGCACGCATCTTTCTCCGCGGTCGCGCACGCCTTCGTTTTCGAAGATAACTGCAAGATGGGGCTCGTGTCTAACGTGCCTAGATGCGCTTCTTCGCCTCCGCTACACGCTCGAGGCACTCTAACGCAGCGCCTTCAGAATACCATTAACCGATTTTCTCAGACAGAACATCAAATAAGCGTTTCGTTCACTCTCTTCAGACGCAAGACTATCGCCTTTCGACGAAACATGTAGATTCGGGCCATTTTTTTTGTTTCTTCCCCTACGAAAGCACGCCGAGCACATCAACACATACGCTAAGAGCAGGACAAACTACGGTCAATTGAGAGCTCGAATCCCCTTCGAGTCTCTTTTGTGTGGAAAGACTTAGCGCAAACCCCACCGCTAGCCCGAGCATTTCGATGCGAGATCTTTCCACGACGGTGTCTGTGTTAATATCTAAGCTAGAGAACCCGTAGACTGGAGGGCGGAGAAGTATTGATAGCACGGAAGCTGTATTTCTTTCGAGGATCAATTAATACGCCCCTGTGGAGCATGATGTTTACCGCCTGTTTATTACCACGTCAGCGCTAAATAGCTGGTTTTGCAGAAATTCTCTTTTGGCGTCGGTGCCGGCTTAGGAGTCGTTGGTTGTGAGCGAAAAATCATCTGGTGCGCTACCAAAAAATCAAGAAAGATGGAAAAACTAAAATAAATGATAAAAAATCTGGGTCTGAGTGGAAATGGCACTTGGGTCGTTTGCGTGGTAAGCGGGTGTTCCGCCACAAAGCCACGTGCCTGCTTATGAATGCGGAGAAAATAACTTCATATGCTTGGAAATGCTGTGAAAGTAACTCTCATGCTTTACAAAAAGATCCATTTTGTATACATGCTTCGCAATACAACTTAAAATATTGCAGTAGTAAGGCGTGGTACAAGCATACATTATTATTGTGGGTCAGAACATGTGGTTATAATAATGACTTCATTGTTTAAAGCCAGTCACGCACAACAAAAGGCATACGCGTTACTGTGCCCATTCTATTAAGTCCTCGCAGTAGCTGCACAGCAAGTTCGAAACTATTTTATTCACTAAGTGTTTGAAGTTCGCAGAAACACTTGAACTCGCTTTTTTTCTGCCTCACTTTTATTTTCTGCTGACATGATAAAAGAAAATTAGACCACACGAATGTAGTAGCAAAATAACGACACATATATTGAAATATCTGCCGTTGTGATCATGCGCACGAGCTAGAATATTGAACGAGCAGTTTGTGAAGGCTAGCCAGGAAGGTTGCCAGGTTTGGCTACTTTTTCATGCTGATGGTGCAGGAAAACACGTCTTGCGTGAGCTTGGCTACTTTTTGGTTACTTTCTTTCTTGTTGCTTAAAAGAAGAAGAGGAACTTTATTAATGAAGTCCAGCGAAGTTAATTTGTGGTGGATCTGAGCCCCAGTCTATGTATCGTCCACGAGCACTTAGGCTGATGGCTTCCTCAGCTCGCTGGAGGGCCCACACTTGTTCTGAATCGGAGGTGAACAGAGCTTCCTCCCAGAACGCCTTGCAGTCTGAGACTGCCTCTTCGTGGTTTTTGTCTGTTCTGTCCTCTAAACTTGAGCATTCCGATAGTGTGTGGGAAAGTGTTGCCCTGTCATCGCAAACCTTGCATTTTCTGCGAAATAAAAATCGTTGTAACAGAGACAGAAAAGAACTGGGTCGTTGCTTAAATTTGAAAGGATATATCAGTACTTCATGGGGTCGCAACCACGGGCGTTTGTGTATGCGGTGCCAAAATATGATAGCCAAAGTTTGCTTTCAGCTTTCAAAACTGAATTTTGTTCTCACATCACAAAAAGAGAAACGAGTTTTGGACAAGCGTATGTGGCACAGGGTAAACTGTTGCATGGAGGCTCATTTCTTCGCCGACCTCTAGCTGGCGAATGCTAGCTACTTCTGAATCTAATTAGAAGTGAACACGCCAACCAAAAGCGCTCGACATCCAGGACGCTTTGCACTCATCGACATTGGAAATTGGACATCTGACAAACTGACTGCGTCATTTCTCGGGATGGCGTATGTAATACACCTCGAGAATGGTACTTCCTCATCCCGCGAGAAGCGATTTCTGAAGTGGCCACAGTTGCGGATTCAATCCCTGCAACTGTGAATTTGAATGCAGTTTTGCAGTACTAAATTTTATTCGCCCCAGTACTTCAGCCTTTAAAAGGAAAGTCGCGCACTACCCGTAAAGAGAGCGTCGTTTCCACAAGAGGGCAAAAAACTTCGTAATCCAGCTCAAAAATGATTGCTAAATTTCCCAATTTATGCCTAAATCACAGAAATAGGACTTTAGATGTTTTTTTGCACTTATCTTGTTTTTTCATCAAGACGCTTTTCAGTTCAGTCACATGAATAATAATGAGACAGTTGTTCTCGCATACATGTGCACGGGGCTACTTTTGGCTACCTTTACTGCTCTCAGCTCAAGTTGAGTGCTTTGTGGCTAGTTCTTGGGTACTTCCTGTTTTTTAAATCTGGCAACACTGGGATTGCGAAGGTCAGCTGTTTGAGCTAGGTCGAGGACATCACAGCACGACATAAGAAGAATATGTAATGGCGTGTGATCAAAACCCTCAAACATTATTTTGTTACGCATTAAATCTAATTGTTGATGGTGCAAAACACAAGCTAGTACACCTAATAAAACCGTCCTTGAAGGTACTGCTTGAAAACCTATTCTGCACTAAAACTGACAAGAGAAGTGGGGGCGGAAATGGTCGAAAAAAAAAAGATACCGAGAGGGCTGCTCATGAAAAAAAAAGAAACCTAAATGTACTAAATATTAAGCACCATTATTAGCAGTAGTGTCAATGATGATCGGCCTTAATGATTATGTAAGGATAGCAGACATATACAGAAGGCAGAAGGAATTCCCTTTTTTACGCACACTGCGAAAAAAATTGCCGTGCCTACTTTACGATGCCTTTTTATTACTGTTCCTATTATTATTATCACATGTTTTTTCTTTGCATATGACTGAGTCGCCGAAGAACCCCTCCATGACAATCAATCAAAAAATGACTTCACACTCCAACAAAGCAGTGGTTGAAATCTGTATTAGTCAGTTTTTGCCGGTTCGAATTCGAGATGATTGATAATTTTGTGCATGCAATTATCAGGCGCGCATTTAATTTTAATGCTTTTTTTTCCTCTTCCGGTCACAGCTTGCCCGTTTCATTCCAGTGAAATGAACTCTGCTAATGTTTTCAGCGTAACGCAAACTAGCGAGAATAACGAAGCAGCAAAGAAAAATGGGGAGCTATACTTTCGTTCGGATCAGATATTGAGGGATAATAGGTGCAAGGCATGCAGCTGCAATTTGCCTTATTTGATTTACTTCCAAGGTGAAAAAGTGTGCACTGTGTTCACTGGAGCGATAAAATCGCATGCGAAGTTTTCAATTCTGTAGCTTATAAATTGCTGCCCTCTCGCACCGAGGAAAAAAGATAAATCGCGTAACGGTTGGGCGAGCAGTCATGCGCGAACGCCAAGACTTGAATAATACTAGAAAACAATAGTGCACAAGGAAGGAAAATATGATGTAACCGAAAAAAGAAGAGCTATGCGTACTTTGTTTAAGAACAATGTGGTCGCTGGAAAAAAAAAGCATGGCTGTGACCCAATTCTTAGACATCCCGTAAACAGTCTACGCCAACAGCTTAGAAGACAGCACCGAGCCCATGCTGTCCGAGGAATGGAACACGCCTGGACGGCTTATACGCGGCGAGGCGCCACCTCGCGTCGAGAAGAAAAAGCCAAAATAACAAACGTAACTGTGGTATTTTATGGCTTATTTCGTGTTAAAATCTAATAACAATTAAACATTACTCACATTGAGCGTCTGGATGAGCGTCTGATTGTGTGCAGACGACCATTGCGGCGAGATCCGATCTACCTTAGCGATTCCCTGAACCACCAGCTTGTTTGGACAGCAAAGTAGCCTGCAGGCTACTTTGCTGCCCGCATCGTAGGCATGTTTGTCTACAATGCTGTCTTGAAGCTGTCGATTTTGTTGGCTACGTGAGAATCGGAATGAGACTTAAGACGGCCGCCATTCATTTGGCTGTCTATTTAGCCGTCTACGGTGAGTATTGGAACACACTCAATGTCTAGCAATTGATAATCTTCTGTTAAAAGCGATAGGCGTCACTGAAAAACGATCATGACTTCCACACTTTCTTCTATTGAAACCTGAACATCAGTCATTAACTTCTGTTTTGATTATTTCAAAGTTCATATTGGAGGAATGGCGTCAGAACTTATGAAGTGACTGCATGAAGGCGACGGTGAAATAGTGTCGTAAAGCTAGTGCAGGTTTAAGTGCGTTGGCATTGCAACTGTGGTGGTTGGTTCCGCGATACGCACAAGTTTTCGGGCGCTGCTGTCGCTGTTTTTACAGCGACGAAGAGGGGACCTCCATCCTTTGTCCTCATTATGGCAAAAGCCCCAGCATTCTCCTACCCTCTTTTCTCGTCTCACTACTTGCAGCCTGTCGTGCTTTAACCGTCCCGTCCAGGGCATCCCTTAAACGCCTTCTTCAGGCGCAACGCAGCAGGTAATCGAGCTAAAAAAAGAACGAAGCGATTAGGCTTACTTGGCTCTCTCTCTTTACTTGAGACGAAGAACACTTTCGGCACTAAAACGTGCCGGGGGGAATCGTCATGCGCTTGAACGGTCCTCCCATAAGGCGGGATGCGGTTCATGAAAGAACGATGAAGCGGAAAGTACTGAACGCGAAATAGCACCGTTAATGCTCGCTAGGAGGCACGTATAAAGCGTGCATGACACGTTGAGACCTGGTTATTCGTGATGGGCTGTAATGAGAGCTTTAAAGTGTCATTAAAAATCTTGAATTCATTTATGGGGCTCTCAAGTGGATGCGGGTACATTCTGTTAGGACGTTGACTGCACGAAATTATGGTCTAGAAAGGTTTTGTAATACAGCCAGCGTCTATAGAATGGTTCATTCTACAAGGAAGCTTCTGCAAAACTGCGAAAGAGAGCTCCTTTGCTGCCATACATGCATCAAATTTATGGTCGCAGGCATGCTACTTTGTAGTGGGTAAAAAAGGTTAGACTGGTAAGTTAGACTGCCGGCACTTAAATTAATTGCAGGCGTACATTTCTTTTTCATGGAAAAAAAAAATCCGGTTGAACTTTCATCCAAGCCTTATCCACAAGGAAGACAATGTTTGGGCTATTCAACAGGAATGAATCTTTCGAGCCAGTTTGTAACTTTCGAGTCGCGAAAAAAATTAGCGGCTACGCTACTGATAACACGGATAGGAATCCGCAAAGCGCACCCGCCCCTTGGTGTTTGGAAGTATGTTTGTGTACATATTTATTTATGGTTACAGAAACATTCTGGTTATTTTTCTAATATAGCGAAACTCTGCTGTCTGATTTTTGTTATATAATTACTAACAATCTCATGAAGGTTCTCGCAATATTGATCTTTTCTTAATGGCTTTTTTTCTGTTCATCTTCATTACAATTTCCACTTTGAAGTGTGAATTATTGTAACATATTAAAAATACACGTAACATGGTATTAAGTATCACACAAGAAGGTTGTTGCTTTAGTTTTTTTTTTTCATTTTTGCTGTTTTATTTTCATGTACGCTTGCATGAGCTTTTACGGGCACCAGCGCCTCATATACGTCACGCAGCCATTCTGTTTGCATTCTTTCACCCCGGTTAGAGCGAGAGGAATCCATGTTAGTTAATCTGTCTAGCACACATGGTGCTTGGTTCTCTCGAACTTTCATTCCTTTTTTTTTCTTGTCATTTTCTCAACCACTAGCCACGCATCTCAAAAACGAAGGCCTATACATAAAAAGAACTGGTCAGATAGGAGTCATATTTATATTTTTCCAACGTCTGAAAATTGAATCTGCCCAGTCAGCTGCGCCTCATAATGGAAAGGTGCGTCCCTGAAAACCTCCCTGTCCTTCCTCATTTATTCCTCCTCCTCCTCCTGAAAACTTCAGGCACCGGGCGCTGTCTTTCTGTTGACGATCCTTCTATTAAATAGAAGAGACGTTGTATCCGATTTCGATGCGTCGCGTAGGCAAACACAGCTGACATGCTGAAAAGAGGGTTGTGAAATTGCCCAACACAAAAAAATTGCCCGCAGCTTCCCTCGGGGGAACACTGAGGAGGATGCGGACCATATAATTGGTTAACGGGGTGTTAAAGTGCGACTTACTTGGGTCGATGGCTAAATTGGTTAACGTGGTTGTGAAATGGGGTGTTAAATTGCGACTTACTTGGGTCGATGGCTAAATTGGTTAACGTGGTTGTAGGAGGGGGTGTTAAATGAGTGAACACGTACACACGTATGCGAAAGGGCGGCGCTGGTCGAAGGGACGTCGATCATTGTGTTTGTGATTCGTTGGAATTCATTTCACCGCGACCTTGGACGTCGACGCGCCGTACAAACCAACCGACGAGCGGCAACTGAGCGAGCGAGCGCCGACCTAGAGTATATATACAGCACGACGGCGCATGCACTGTCAGCTGTTGAATGTTCTCGAAGCGCGACGCCACATGCGCGTCCACTGGAGAAACAGGAGAATTGTAGATGTCGAACGCGGTGTGTAGAGGAGGAAGGGTGCACAGATGGTGGAGGAGTGAAGCGCGCGCGGTGTGTAGAGGAGGAAGGGATGCACAGATGGTGGAAGAGTGGGCGACGGCGCGACGGCGCATGCGCGCGCGTCAGCTGTCGAATGTTCGAGAAGCGGTGCGGACGGCGCGGACGGCGCGGACGGCGCACTACAAGGCGCGAGTATAAGATGCTTCCGCATCTAAAAAGCTGAAAGAAAACAAAGAAAAGAGAACAGGGCTCAACGTCTGAGCGTTATGCCCCCTACCCTGCTACCCCAAGAAAAAAAAAAATGAACCTAAAGCAATCAACGTTCACTTTTCGTCGCTCTTCTATTGCTTTCATTCAAATCTCTGGATGCATATACAAGCCATCTTTAATCCGTAGGTGCGGTTATATATCAGGGCCTTGAACAACCAGGTTTCAAAGGGTCGTAAAACTCTCGCAAGGACAGACGGGAAGTGGGAACCTGCGAATGTAGGTCACAGATGCTTAGTATCTCACGCTGTTTTTTTTTTCTATATCTAAACGTGTTTGTCAGTGCAATACAAATCAGTGGAGCTTTCTCAAGCAAAGCATCAGACTGGGTGTCCATGCAGTCTTGGAAACCAGTGTGTTGCTTAGATTATTATCTCGGTTAGTTAATTTAGTGTACCTCTATCTATAATAGTTGTGACGTAGAGATGTATTATAGAAAGAGAGAGAGAGAAAAGATAAAGAAAAAAATTGGCAGTACCCACGTACGTGGGAATCGACGTTATGCGAAGCATGCGGAGGGAAGGTGACCTAGTTGCATTTTTTTTTCTTACTGAGCAACGCGTCAATAAATGATGCTAAGTATATGTACAAATGTTGCACTCACAGACATATGTTGAAGAGTTGCAGATTTTTATATAACCAGTTGTTTGCACATGCGCAATGATGTGAACTGGAAGCTGATATGAAGCGGTGATGCTCGCGAAGATGCCGGCCCTGGACACTGCTACGTAAATCAACTTCAGCGCACGGCACCTGACCACAATTGACGTTAACCCGACGTGACGACTGTATCAAAGGAGTGCATATGTAATTTTTGTAAACTTAGGTAAGCAGCACAGCAACCACTCTTGACGTTTCACGAATAATAGCGTCCATTTGAAAAGTAGTTCGAAAACCTGGTGTAACTCTGCTGTAGAATGCTTGACTGCCACGCAGATAGTTCGGGTTCGATTCCTGCAGGGACCCTGAAAATCATTATTTGCATTCATCTGGGAGGTCAACGCTGTCAATGTCCTCTTTTTCTTAACACTGACATTTATTTTAAGCAATCGTTGGGTCGACGCTACCGATGTCGGGTATTTTTCAAAGCTTACGCGTTGAAATTATGTGTTCTCGTCGTTCCTAGGTAGATACTCACCTGTGGCTCATACCTGTATACCAGCGGCACATACCCGCCCTTGGTTATGTGCCGCTGTCTGACGGGAAGTGTATGACGACGTATGCGACTGGATTGTGAGATTATTCATGTCTTGACCAGTGCGTCATATTCGTCAAACCATCTTACCCTACTTTTGATTCACGCCAAGTTAAGGGGGTGATCGCGAAAGCACCAAACGTAAGCGGCTAGATAGATAGATAGATAGATAGATAGATAGATAGATAGATAGATAGATAGATAGATAGATAGATAGATAGATAGATAGATAGATAGATAGATAGATAGATAGATAGATAGATAGATAGATAGATAGATAGATAGATAGATAGATAGATAGATAGATAGATAGACAGACAGACAGACAGATAGATAGATAGATAGATAGATAGATAGATAGATAGATAGATAGATAGATAGATAGATAGATAGATAGATAGATAGATAGATAGATAGATAGATAGATAGATACGCTTAAAGGCGCTGAAGTTCGCTAAGAAATGCTTCGCATTTAAAACAGGCAGGTGAGCCAGACAAAGAGTACGGCTTGCTAACTTATACTTGGGAAGGGGATAAGGTGGAGTGAAATAACAAAATAGAAGAAGAAGAGTTTCGGACAGTAGGCAAACAGACAATAAAAGGGGGGATTGATGCAGCGTCTGAGTTACTGCGTATGCCAACATTGTCCGCAAACACTTCATGTTTGTCGTTCATTCCGATAGCTTGCTGAAACTGCAACAACGCCCTCAGAGCGACTTGTGTTGCAGACCAGATAGGTCAATGCCCTAGGAGATTTTAGGCACAGCAGCTGCGTTAGAAACTTAGAAAGATAGTGTAAAAAATTGAAGAATAATAATGAATGCGCATGTTTAACATGCAATAAGCATGACATGAATATAAAGCACGCTCTAGTCGAGGCTCGGAATAATTTTCACCGCCTTGGCACTATCTTGTGCACCGAAGTCTACGAACATGGTAGTTTTGTACTAAGCTTCCTAATGCGATCGCCATGGAAGAGAATGAAGTGCGTGCCCTGTCTGCCTCAGTGAACAGCGGTTAGAGTTCTGGAGTGCTAATCTAATGGCCCCGGGTTCGACCTAAGCCGCGGTGATAGCATTTCAATGGAGGCGAAATGAATCAACATCTCCTGAAGTTTGACGCCCCAAAACAACGACCTAATTACAAGGAACGCCTTAATTGAGGACTCCGGAAAGTTTGATATTCTGGTGTTCTTTAGCAGGTACTGACGTCGCACAGCACACGGGCCTCAACCAAGTCGCCATGGCTGGGATCGAGCCCGTGATCTCCGGTTCAGCACTCGTGCCCCCGAACTGCTACACCCCCGTGGCTGACATTAACGCGAAATGGTAAAGGCCCGTGTACTCTATGCTGTCAGTGCACGTTACAGAACACCGGATGATCGAAATTGCCACAGAAGTCCTCTGAGGCATCTCTCACAACGATATCAACGTTTCGGGACGTAAAACACCAGTTATTATTAATAACCTGGGTCTTCAAGCTCAGCAGTCTAAAAAAATGATGATTCGAAAAGAGCGAGAAGAGCATGACATTTAACAATGGTAAACCAGAATATAAAACTATGGAACGTGCTTTGTTTAGCCTTTCACTGCAGTTTTACAGCGAAAGTTGTTATGAGATAACTTTTCGGGTCGCGGGTAGTCGTCACCCCCGGAAGCTTTTCAGGCCTGCGCGTCACGTGACGTGACGTCGACGACGTCACATCGCGCCGGCCGGCCGGCCGGCCGCCCTTCGCTGGGTGGCTGCGCCAGCCGCGAGCGCCCTTCACGCCTACCGACTCGGGCGAGGTTCCTTGACACCATGTCCGCACGATTTATCAAGGTATCCATTGATTGTATGGTTTAACGCGCCGACGCAACGCAGGCGATGAAGCGCGCCGTAGCGGAGAGCTCAGGATCAAGTTTTACTACCTGGGAATCTTTATTGTGTGCCGAAATCTCGTACACACGGGCGTTTTTGCTTTTCGCCTCCATCAGAAATGCGGCCGCCGCAGCCGGGTATCGAAACTGCGCCCTAGTGCTCAGCAGCGCTACGCCTTAGCCACTGAGCCACCGTTGCGGGGGAACTTATCAAGGTATCAAGAAATAATGAATATCGTGAATGGAATAATGCGTATTTATTTATCACAGCCAGACGCCGTCTGTACAAATATCACAGTGCACATTGTTCTCGGTCCAGGCAGACGACAGGCAACACAAGATGTTGCCCTTAATGCTGAAAATATGCCAAAAGTACAAAACACAATATCTTGCCACATAAAACTCAGAAAACAAAACAGATTGTAACAGCAAAAACATCCCCGAGCTTTGGAACAGAAAAAGCACACTTTCATTTAAATTGTAGGTTAGAGGAAAACATACCATTCGTTTATCATAGTAGCAGTAGCAACACAAGGTATCAGGTTCAAACACTTGCCAAAAAATACAATACAAAAGAACACTGGTGACTAAATTGTGGTCCACAGCATGATAAATGACAGAAAGAAAAGTAATTGTACTGCCACAGGTAGGTGCATGTCCTAGGGAAAAAGTCAAACAAAAATCTAAGAAAAAAACAAATCACAGTGCACAACATGTCTGTACACAGAGTGCACAAGGAAAGTGTACACAGCTTAGGTACCAAAACGGACTGTACAACTGCTACAGTGGGCACCGAGGCAGTTCGAGTTAAAAAAAAAGAAAAAAGTACAGCACCTTTAAAAGCTAACAACTTGTAAAGAGATACAAAACTGGAAACAAGGCTCAAACAAGGGAATGTATTGCTTGAGCCAGGTGGCAGTAAGTGCAGCGCTCCTCAGACAGCATCGACAGGTTGTTCAAAATTTCCAACAAGGAACTTACTTTTTGAACTGAGTCTGGTACAACAGCGCTACCAAGGTTCTTGATTGGTGAACCTTGATAGCAGGCAAAGACTTCAAGGTTTGCAAACACGGTCAATGACGCATTCAAACAAGGTTCACGATAGTCGATAATGTTCAAAAACATGGAGCACTCTTCTTTATGAATCACAGTCCACTTTGGAGACACTGACACCCCTTGCAGGCGAGCCCTTAGTTCTTCGAGGGACGAAAACCGGTCTCGTTTTTGCTCCGCTTCATATGACGCCAGCGACTTTTCTACAGCACGGGCGAGTTGGGAGGCTTCTTGTCGGCTCCTCTTGGCGTCAGGGGTTTCTCTCGTGCTCTGGTCTCGTACTGATAGGTAGGACGGACAGCCGGAAAATACCGTTGGGACAGATCCAGGACGCAACCGTGGTACTGGGAGTGCAACTTCAATAACTCTCCCTGTCCTTGGATCCGTCTACGATGTCGTCTTCTCAATGCATGAAGCGTCGAAATGATTCGCGCACACCTGCAAAAACGTTTCAAGAACGTCTGAGACGCCACTTCTCAAAAGAAAAAAATGCGCTCCCGTTTGCGTGACCGCGTTTACAGTCCGTGTAGCTAAAACACAAGTCTACCTACGTTTCGCAAGCATCTAAATAAAAGCGCTGCGCTAAGCGGTACAAGCAACATGAAAGGAAACACGGGAGCGTGATGTCACCGCACTCCACGAAGCGCTTCCACCGAGAGCTTGCAAGAATGGACGACACCACGGCACTGTTAGTGAACAAAGCGCAGCTGACCATCCTTGCTGCGAACGCTGCTGGCGTCAGCGCTTCGCGAGGCCCGGCGGCCACACGCTCAAGTATTTCCCATCATAGGTGATTTCTACCCGAACAAGCAACGACAAGCTAAGAACAGGAGCATCTCAAATTCTTACCTTAGTGCACGAAGTCGGCACGAAGTCCTTCCTAGGAATGGCGCGTAGCCATTGTTTAAGAGCGTCGGCGTCTTTAGGGAAGGAAAACACTTGTATCTTCTTTCCTGTTTTGTAGTTGCCGGTGCATCCGGGTACACAACACTTATTCGGCATTGTCGCATCACTCCAGCATCACGCACGGAAACGAAATTGCCGCAAAACAACAACGGAAAGCAACAAACGTGAAACACCGTCAACACCACGCCGCCGAACTGTCACCACCGCCGCCCGCGCTGCGCTCGCTGCCGCTGCGGCTTCCCCGAGAGTCGGCCGGCCGGAAATGACGTCAAATTGCTGGGCGCAGGCCTGAAAAGATTTTCCGGGGGTGACGGGGTAGTTGCATGTTGTCCGCTGCCGCCGCCGCCGACGACGATGACGCTGGTGTCCATAACCACAACGCGCGAAATTAGAAAAAAAATTTTAATATTATTAAAACAGTGGGGCTTCAACCCGGGTCCACTAACTTGCTTTAGGCAGGCTCGACCTAGCATTAATCGCACAGAGGGGCTAGAACCCATGTCCACTGGGGGCCAGCCCAGTATTTTACCACTGAGCTACCCCGGTACTTGACTTATCTTTCGCAGCCAATAGGCTCAAATGACGACAATCAGTACGTGTGCAAGAAAAATGCAGTTTAGTTCACGCTTATTGGTGGATATATATCTCCGTCATTGCGATTTGACTGCGAAAGATTAAAAGACATCCTAATGAAGACCGATGGGCCTTGGATCATCACCGATGACTTCAACGCCCACCACATGCTTTGGGAGAGCGCTAGGATGAATGCCAGGGGCCGGAACATTGTTAGATTCGCTTCCGACTACGACCTTTCCATCATGAACAATGGTGCCCCAACGTATCTGCGGGGTGTCACGTATGGCAGTTGCGTTGACCTGACATTGGTGTCACGATGCTTCTCTCACAAGGTTAATGGTTTTGCGATATTGAGACTCATGGGAGTGATCACATACCCACCTACGTGAAGATCGATGGTATCATAAAAAATTTTTCTTCCGGTGTTGTAATTGGCACTGACTGGTCGATGTTTACATCGCGTGTTGAGGACGCTTGCCAAGAAGGCCTTGTCTGCAGCCTGGAAAATACCATAGTGGAAGCTATGCAAGCGTCCAAATGTGAATTACCATGTTCGTCTAAAATAACACAGACATCGAACTGGAAATATTACGAGATATACGAAGGCGTGCTGAACGACAGTGCAGACGCACAACATCAATTTACGATCTGAGGGAAGCAAGACGGCTCCAGAAAAAGATTCAACGACGCATTTAAAAGCTGGAAAGCGAACGCTGGAAAGCATTCTGCGAATCTCTAGACCCTCATAAACCGCTGTCATATACCTGGAGAACAGTTCGTTGTCTTCGCTCCTCTCCGCAACAACGGCACTATTTTAAAGCTTTGGCACTCCACTATAAAAAACAGAACTCGAGGTGGCTGAAGAATGTTGCACGAGAGTTGCAGGGAATGTTATGAACGAGAGCATCGACGCCGTGATCGTTCCTGAGACGCGATTACCAGAAATGGACATTCCATTCACCATGGAAGAACTGGAAGGTGCGTTAGTCGCTTTTAAGCACATATCATCGCCAGGTCTTGATGGTATTACTTATAGTGCTTTGGGACACCTTGGACAAAAAGCCAGAAAAGAACTTTTAACATGCTTCAATAACTCCTGGCTCAGCGGCAGTGTTCCCCGAGAATGGAAAATGAGTCGATTAATACCACTTTTGAAATCGGGAAAATCACCATTGGACTAGACAGCGTAACGCCCAATTGCCCTCGCAAGCTGCCTCGGAAAAGTGATGGAAAGAATGGTTCTATTTCATCTCGAGTGTTACTTGGAACGATACACCAAATACCCTTCTTGCACGGCAGGCTTTCGTCGGGGCTGCCCCTCCACCGACTGTGTCCTTGACTTATCGACATTTGTTCAACAAGAAAAATGTCACAAGCGCATATCAGTGGCACTCTTTCTTGACGTGAAGGGTGCATATGATAATGTAGCTCACGATGCCATCCTGACTTCTCTCACAGCAATGGGCATTGGTGTACGAATGTTTCAATGGGTAAAAGATTATATAACTGGCAGGGGTTTCTTTGTGCAAACAGATGAGGGTACAACTTCTGAACAATACACCTACTGCTGAGTACCTCAGGGAGGTGTTTTAAGCCCCAAATTGTTCAATGTTGCCCTCGTTGGTCTGGTGAAGGTTCTGCCAAAGTCAGTGTGCCTATCCATATACGCCGATGATATTTGCCTCTGGAGTGCTGCAGTTACTCGTCCTCAGGTGCGTGCACGAATACAGCGGGCAGGAACCCTCACAACAGCCTACCTTCAGAAACAAGAATGATATGTGGGGTTTAACGTCCCAAAACCACCATGTGATTATGAAAGACGCTGACCTTCGGAAACAAGGCCTAACTATATCAACTGTGAAGTGCGCGTTGATGGCGTTTACACGCAAACCAATGACGCCATATCCTGTTTACATCAATGGGCAGAGTGTCAAATATGCACGGACGCATCGTTCCCTGGGCATAATAATCGACAGAAGTCTTTCGTGGAGCCCGCATTGTGCGTACTTGAAGAAGAGACTGCTGTCATTAGTGCATATAATGAAACTCATGTGCGGGAAAGCACGGGGAACTTCTGTGGCCTCCATGCTACAGCTGTACAGGGCCCTATTTCTGGGTCTACTGCGCTACAGGTTGCCGGTACTGACTAAGACTTGCAAATCCAATACTCATTCATTGGAGAGTTTGCAGGGTCAGGCACTGCGTATCTGCCTAGGACTGCCCCGATGCGCTTCTACTTATGCCACAACCATGCTTGCCAAAGACCATCCGGTCAGGACATATAGAGTTGTGGACTGGCTCAGAGCGCACATCCGACATGCTAGCCGTGTCCCCGACCACCACTTGGCCCTTCTACCCTCCGGAAGACCACGTGCTACGTTTTCAGACGTCATAGCCAAGCACATAAACAGCATTCCATCAGGATAAACGCCAGCTACGAGAATGGCATGTCCTTTGTGGTGCCTCGACCAGCCACAAGTACGTCTAGACATTCCGGGTATCAAAAAGAAAAGCAATCACTCCAGAGTAGCATTGAAGAAAGGAACACTGCTATTATTACATGAGTTGTACTTGGACCGAACGCATATATACACTGATGGGTCCGTCTCGTTCAGCAGCTCATCAGGTGCCGCTGTAATTCCGGCTGCAGCAATGACAATCAAATTTAAGTTGTCGCATATGACTACAACTACGGCATCAGAGCTTGCTGCTATAAGGGCTGCTTTACAATATCTCGTTCAAGAACGTCCAGGAAAATGGGTCATATTCTGTGATTCGAAGGCAGCGCTTCAGAGTTTGCAGTCTGCCATGCGTAGGAGGAGTCATGAACAATTGGTACAAGAAATAAGACATTGCCATCATGAAGCTCTAGCACGAGGGCATGATATTATATATCAATGGCTGCCTGGCCATATCGGTATTACCGGAAATCAATTAGCCGATGATGCAGCCCGCTCATTCCATGAAGGAACCCGTGTAGTCACGATTCCTATATCAAGGAATGATGCAGCAAGACAACTTTACCTGCTGGCTCGAGATCTTACACGCACGTTCTGGTCGTCTGCCAGCTTCCAAAGGTGTCAATTTTATGCTAGTGAATCTTAATATTATTAAAACAGTGGGGCTTGAATCCGGGTCCACTAACTTGCTTTAGGCAGGCTTGACCTAGCCCCAATCGCACAGTGGGGCTCGAACCCATATCCACTGGGTGCCAGTCCTGTATTTTACCTCTGAGCTACCCCGGTGCTAGTGAATCTTAATATTATTAAAACAGTGGGGCTTGAAGCCGGGTCCGCTAACTTGCTTTAGGCAGGCTTGACCTAGCACCAATCGCACAGTGGGGCTCAAACCCATGTCACTGGGTGCCAGCCCAGTATTTCACCACTGAGCTACGCCGGTGCTAGTGAGTTGTCAAACTTGCCTTAGGCAGGCTTGATCTCAGGAAAGCAATTGCGTTCATGCGACTTATAAAGGGTTTCACAACAGCGAAAGAACAACCAGCCGTCGCACAATGCGAATTGCATAATGAGTGAACGAGTGGGCTGTCCAGCCCATTACAAAATCTTGGTTTTGTTTCCCTATATTAACTGTGGCGCATACCCACTTCAGCCTTCATTCTTCATCGTCATCAGCCACTGCATTTACAATTGGCACAAAATTCTTTGCAAGTGTTTAGCGGATACCACGCTTCTCAGAAAAATGATGAAAGATAGCACAGTGAATGCCGGCCTACTACCCAAAAGCCTAATATTAATGCCTTTGTAGGTACCAAGCAAGTGTGCTTGCAGTAGTTACCCAATGAGTGCTTTGAAAAGGCTCTGTAAAGCCGCTCTCCTAGCTTTCGCTGTGACTGCGCTTCACCTGCTGTGCTTACGATAAGTAGAGCCAGTGAAGAAAAAAAAGGCCAAAAATCTGTGTGCATCGCTGCATATGTCGCTGAAAGAGAAGAATAGTTTTTTTTTCCGGAGGCCCTGTGTGAGATATGGATGCCATTTGGCAGTTGTGTCGGCACACGAAAGCAACCAGAGATTTTAGGGTTACAAAGTTTCAGGGATACAATTATGTACAAAAGGAGCTACGCTGCGGCTTTAGTAAAGACATTCTCGAAAGATATAGTAGCAATTACCTTTGCAAAGCTGTGTTTCGATATTAAAGCATAGATATCTTTGTTTTCTTGTATTTTCAGCATGTACAAGAATAGGGTCCTCCCGCGTTTCCAAAGCGAAAATCACGATGTCAACAAGCTTTATGTTCCGTAAAACGGAGCGCTGAACACGCAGTTTCACGCACCTCATTGGCACCCGTTAGAAACTGGGTTAGCACGGGAAAAAAAATCATAAAGTAATAAAATAAAAACAATACAAAGAACTAGTATCTAAGCAGTACAGAGCAAGAAAACAGTATATTATTCCAAAAAAAAATGTTCAAAGAAAGAAGATAAATAAAGAAGTAATGTGTGATTAGTCTATGCTGCTTTCTTTCTTTCTATCTTTTTCTCTATCTTTCTTTCTTTCTTCATTTCTTTCTTTCTTTGACCCGCCGCTCTGGTCTAGTGGCTAAGGTACTCGGCTTCTGACCCACAGGTCGTGGAATCAAAATCCCGGATGCGGTGGCTGCATTTCCGATGGAGGCGCAAATGTTGTAGGTCCGTGTTCTCAGATTTGGGTGCACGTTAAAGAACCCTATGAGGTCGAAATTTCCGGAGCTCTCCACTTTGAAGTCTCTCATAATAATTTGGTGGTTTTGGGACATTAAACCCCACATATCAATCAATGAATCAATCTTTCTTTCTTTCTTTCTTTCTTTCTTTCTTTCTTTCTTTCTTTATTTCTTCCTTTCTTTCTTTCTTTCTTCCTTTCTTTCTTCTTTCTTTCCTTCTTTCTTTTCTCTTTCTTTTTTTTTTCGATAGCATTCGACCCAAGAACATAAAGTCAGTGTCGTCCTCCTAAAAACAATTAATGACGTCATCAGCATTTGATCAGTCACAGCTTTTAAATGCGAAGCATTTCTTTGCGAACTTCGGCGACTTTGAGCGTATCTATCTATCTATCTATCTATCTATCTATCTATCTATCTATCTATCTATCTATCTATCTATCTATCTATCTATCTATCTATCTATCTATCTATCTATCTATCTATCTATCTATCAAGCCACCTACGACTTTTAGCTCTCCTGGCCGTTTCGATAATGCTATCGATGCCAAACTTAGTATGGCAAAACATGACTGTAGGAAGAACATACATGACTAGTCATAACATGAAAATCATTACATGTATGTCCTGAATGTCATGATTCACACTTCATGGTCCTGCAGCTCTTGCTGTGGTTTCGTTCACATGGCGTGTTCCAACCCTGGTATGGTACGACATGATTGCATTGCAAGTACAAGCGACAGACCCTAACATAAAAATCATGACATGCGTGTAATATAACAACATAACTACGCTTCACGCTCATGATGCGCTCACGGCCGTTTCGCTAGTGTCACATCTACTAAATTTGGTATTATGGTACGTGAACGGATGACGAAGTTATGTGACTGGTGCAAACATGATAAACATGTGATTCATGTCATGTAACATGACCACATGCTACACTCATGATGCGCTCACGGCTATTTCTCTAGCTTCACATGTATCAAACTCAGCATAACGTGACGCCAATGGATGGCGAAGGTGTGTGACTGGTACAAACCTGCTAATCATGAGATGCGTGTCACGTGAGAACATGACTGCATGCCACAGTCAAGACGCCAATACATTTCGACGTGACGTGGTGCACGTGCTCGCCGGTGTTCATTTGGTCGCTTAGTGCAGGTGTTGCCACGCCAGGCTCCGGTCCTGTCATATACTCGCAGGCGTGCGCCGCGCTCCGTTGCTTTGACGCATGCGCGTTTTAGAGCGTCCGGCGTCCCTCCGTCATGAAAAGAGAGAGACACAGTGCTGTCTGGAGGACGCTGGTCACGACTGGCGTCAGACTATAAGTGCTCGCATTTTGCTAACGTAGCGTCGCTGTGCCCACCGTGCGCGCACGGCAACGCTGCATTGGAATATATTGGTCCTTTCATAATGCGCTCAAGGCTGTTTTCTAGCTCCACATATACCATGTCTGGTGTTACGTGACGTCAATGAATGACCAAAATATATGACTGGTGCAAACATGATAATCCTGACACGCGTGCTATGTAGGAATATGACATCACACCACGCTCATAGCGTGCTCGTGGCCGTTTTACTAAATATACTAAATTGGTAGCATATGCTAAATATAAACATATACTAAATTTGGTAGCACGTGGCGTGAATAGATAAAGGTAAACGACACATCTAAACATGATAATCATGACATGGAAGTCATGTACGGCATCATTTACCTCCACCTCGTAACGTTGTACTGATATCAAAGTGACTTATCAACATTTCTCATTCGTGCTTTGCATATCATTGATTCCCACTGTGTTGGAATCTGCCAATCTTTTTGCTTGGCATCTTGCCAGGCGTTCCCTCAAGGCTTCTCATAACTTCAAGCTGTATCCAAAAGTTTGTTACTGGTTCAAAAGTTCTCTAGAAACGACCAGAGATAAGTAAAGTACGAATATTGTATTGGACTCAGCAAAAGAAACCGTTAATGGGGCTCCGGCAGTCCTCAATGTTTATCTCTGCCCTTTTTTATCTGTCCTCACGGTAGCAGTCAAAGTGCAAGGACTGTTCCTTTCGGAGATTTCACAGTGGTCCACTGCCCTCCTCCAGTGATGTGCAAAGCCACAAAGAAAAAAAGAGCGGCTGGTATGGTCAGAGCACTGGCGCGTTGCCAGATGCCATAAATAAAGAGGGGGTAGTTACACTGCCCGAATAGACGGCTCCATTATGTAACAGCCAGTGTATTCGAGACATTCGCCGAATCGTCATTTTGTTAGTGTGTACAGACGCTACGTACTTGCCGCGAATAGAAGCGCTATTCTAGAGTGATAGTTTTTTTTTTTTTTGGTTCTTCCTTTCTGTGGCTACGCACTGACCAATTTGATTGTTTCCGTATGACCCAACACAATAAAATGTGGTACGCAGAGGCAAATTTATGTGGTGTACCTCCCCGCGGTGGTGTAGCTGTTACCTTGCTCGAGCGCTGACCCGAAGATTGAGGGTTCGATCCGAGGCCGCCCCGGTCGTACTTCGATGGGGGCGAAACGCTGAAAGCCAGCGTACTTTCACATATCAGCGCATGTTGAAGAACACCATTCGCCCCGCCGCGGTGGTCTAGTGGCTAAGGTACTCGGCTGCTGACCCGCCGGGCGCGGGTTCGAATCCCGGCTGCGGCAGCTGCATTTCCAATGGAGGCGGAAGTGTTGTAGGCCCGTGTGCTCAGATTTGGGTGCACGTTAAAGAACCCCAGGTGGTCGAAATTTCCGGAGCCCTCCACTATGGCGTCTCTCATAATCATATAGTGGTTTTGGGACGCTAAACCCCACACATCAATCAATCAACAGAGGCGCATAGTCGTCCCCGGCAAAGGAACATGAGGTACATTGAGCCCGAGCCTTGCGATACCTATTGCTAATGTTGTGAAGTGATAGCCAGATCCACGACAGACAACTTGGCATACAGTTTGTTTGTTTTTTTTAGAGAAAATCATTGCAAGCACGTGGTAAATGGAATATTTTGTATATTGGTACCTGCTGCGGAGTTTTGATTAGATATTGGTCGATACAAAACATATGATTAAACGCAGTTGCTGGTGGAGAAACCGCAACGCGCATTTGTGTAGGATCCTTGGTGTAGCAAGCACATTTACGCAAATAAGTGGCTCTGAGAAGCGCGATACTCTGCTCTGAACGCCGGCTTTTTCGCGTGCCCTAAAGCCATCAGCCCACGAAAATCAATTTCGGGGCCCTGCAATTCGCGGCCTCTTTTCAAAACTATGTTGTAACTGCAACTTTTGAATACAGTCGGCCGCTTCTTGCAGTGAACTTACGTGTTGTTTCTCATTTACAAAACACTCCAACTTAGGACGCGCGAATTCAGCGAAATGTCGTCGAAAAAGCTTGCACAATAGTGGTCGGTGAAAGGAAAGACTATCCCACTGCAGAAGTGGGTGAAGAAGTCGGAAAAGTTTCACTCGATATCCTTTGGTGCTTTACGTTTTCTTATTAAGGGCGGCTTACTGCTCTCCCATAGTTGAGGAGCAATTGCTCAAAATCGTAAAACATTTTTTTCTAAACACACCTTGTACTTAGAATTGTTGAATATTCATTCTAAGCACACATCAATCCTGGTTTCTGGTGTCCTTATTAAAATGGGACACTCGCAGTAGAGTACATCGTGTTCTAATTCGTCCAAGATTTGTTGTAAACGCACTTCTTGCGTGCCCCTTAGGGCGTGCTCTGAGACGCCTTCTTGGCTTTGCGAAGTGGAGTATGAAATACTTTGAATGATTAATCAATTTTTCTAAGCACATTTGTGGTAAGGAAATGTCATAAAGCTATGTTGATTTGTTGTTGACGTCAACTGTTAATGGTATAATAAATAATTGTAAACACACCAAATAGAAAACCAACTCCTCTCCCGTAAAACAGTCATAAGAGTACGAGTACTGCAAATTGCGTCCCTTTCCTCGTAATCGAAAGAGCTCTTCCATAACCTAGCCGCGGCCGCTCCAGGAGATGTTAGGACTGTTGAATTTTGCTTAAGCACGGAGACACGAGCGGTAAAGCGGTGTTGGCAGTTTCATCCTAGTTAGCTGTAGAAATGGTGGACCGCTGCAAAACTCCGCGCGAACATCGAATGAAAAAGAAAAAGAAACACAGCATGTCCACGGAGTGAATGATGATGAAGGGGTGAAGCTTTGGAGGTAAATCGCGAAACTGAATTCTCCGTGAATCTTGCCCACTCGATACACCATATCCATGAAGTGAATGATGAAGGACCTTGCTCTGTCCATCCATCCGTCCATTCGCCAGCCAGCCAGCCAGCCAGCCAGTCCGTCGGTGCATATGTCTTTCCATCTGTCCACCTACCCGTTCGTCTGTTTGTACGTCCATCCATCCGTCAGTCTGTCTGTTTATCCGTCTGTTTATCTGAACATCTTAACGCAGCTTGCGTCACCGCATCATCTAGTGATCAATTCGAGTACTGACGATGTGAGCGCCATCTAGTGAATAATTTGCGTACTAAAGATAGCTACGACTGACTGCTAAGGCGGACAAGTGCAGGCCTTTTGCAGTTTCACCCCTAAAACTTGTTTGATTCCTTTATGACAAAAAAATGAGATAACACGAAAGTCGTAACAGTCGTTACAGAAAAAAAATCACACCATATCCACGGAGTGAATGAAGAGTGGGTCGAAATGTCCATCAGCCCGTCCGTGCTTCCGTCCGTCCACGCGACCATCTATGCGTCCATTTGTCTGTCCATGCGTCCGTCCGTGAGCCTATTCTTCCGTCTGTCGATCCGTTCGTGCGTCCATCTGTCCGTACGTCCACGCGTTCATTCATTTGTCCGTCCATCATCTAGTCTGTCTGTCCATCCGTCCATGCGTCCATCTAGTGAACTCTCTCAGTAACGTCATTTCGCATCTCGCATCCCCTGTCGCACATAACCGCTCCGCGCGTCCATTCATCCGTCCGTCCGTCTGCTGGTCTGTCTGTCTGTCCATCCGTGCGTCAGTCCATGCGTCCTTCTAGTGAACCCTCCAAGTACCACCATCTCCCATCTCGCATCTCCTGTGGCACATACCCGCTCTAGAGCGGGTATGTGCCACCGGTGGCTTTATACATACATACATACATACATACATACATACATACATACATACATACATACATACATACATACATACATACATACATACATACATACATACATACATACATACAGAGGTGTGACAGACCCACGCTCTAAGGAGCCTCGCTCCTAAAAGAACGGCCGGTACGGTCAGACCGCTGGCGCGTTGTCACATGTCTTTAAAAAGAGGGAAACACTGTCGAAACGGACGACATTATAATGGAACTGCTAGTGTATTTGGTGCATATGCCAAATAGTCATTTTTTAGAGTATAAGAATGCTACATTCATGCCAAGAACAGAAGCGCTATTTCAGAGTGATAGTTTTTTTTTGTTCTTTCTTTCTTTCAGCTACACACTGACAAATTTGATTGTTTCCGTATGATCCCACACAATGAAATGTGGTACATATTTGCAAACTTATGTGGTCCTCCCCGCGGTGGCGTAGCAGTTACAGGAAACAAGTCGTTACGGAAGTAGTTTATATTTGCTGTGCATTGATATAGGACAACTTATATCAATGCACATCTGTGTTTTTTGACAGCAAAAGTGCCGTTTGCCGTAAATGCATCCACTTTGACATTTAGTCATACATCTCTATCCCTACGGCTAACATCTGTGCTTAATGATTGATTAATCATTAAACATACCCTTGTGGTCACGCATACTTGTGGTAGCTGTAGCAGTTAACGGTGAGAGGGGAACAAAAGAAAGTGATGGTTAGCCAGAAGAGCGAGACTGGTTGTACAGAAAACTTCACATGAGGTCGGACACTAGCATCATGTGTGAGTTAATGAAAGCCACATTGAAGGAACACAACACGCGCTCTATCTTCCCTGTTGACCGGCCACCATTTTTTATGAGGCGAACGTATGAATGGGGAACGCGTAGTTGCGTTCAGATAAAGCAGGTGCGTTTCAGCCTGCTTCATCGTTGTGCCTTAATGTAGCGTCTTTTAGGGGCGGAGCTCCTTAAAGCGGCACCCGTTCATCCCTCGTTGTCGTAGTCGTAGTGTGTAACCAGTGTTACATTTTGATCTGCAAGGGGGTGCCGGTGGGATATTTCTCCTGCGCTTTGTTGAACAATAAAAAGTTCGCGGCGTGCGCGTTAACTCTATAAGCCGGATGCTCCTGTCTCTCATTCCCCATTAGCAGCCATTGGCATGTACATGGAGCACTATCTGACAAGAAAGTATTGCTACGTTATACTAGCTGGGTGTAACCTCCTTAGTTTTAGAAAAGTTTAGCGAGCGTTGAGCCACAGTGCCATGAATACAGTGAACTAGTATATACCATGAACTCGAGGTGGTTAAAGGTGGGAAGTAGACCCGAAGCGCAAGACGTAAGAAAGCGTGCGTGTGCCACCTCTCGTTTAGTCCTTGGAATGTCCGCTGGATGGCGGTGCTTCTATATGGGGAATATATGATGAAAAGATGCGAGATGGCGGTACTTGGAGTGTTGAATAGATGGACGAACGGACCCAGACAGATGCATGTAGGATGCATGAACGGACGCAGGGGGGATGCATGGACGAACGCAGGAACGGACGCACGAACAGACGCACGCACGGACGGGTGGATGGACGCATGGATGGTCACACAGATGGACGCATGGACGGACGGAAGCAAGAACGAATGGATGGACGAATGCTTCGCCTCACTCTCCATCATTCACTCCGTGGATATGCTGCCATTTTTTTAATTTTTTCGCGTTCAAGCTGCTCAGCGGAACACAACAGCTTCGTGGCGTCACACCATTGTAAAAAAAAAAAAAAAAACTAATAACCTCTGAGATGGGCGCGCACACCAGTCTCAGAGCCACGCGCTTTGTTTTCTAAGACAGCTGCCAGATGGCGCTAATGTTTCACGTGTGAGATGGCGCTAATGTTTCACATGTACCTACAAGGATTAGAGGCAAAATTAGAGGGAAGTGGACTGGGCTTCAACCTCTCTTTAGTCAAACAAGAAAAACTTATTGATCAGGCACTACCAGCATTAATGTACGCAGATGATATAGTGCTAATGGCCAACAAAAAGGAAGATTCGCAAAGATTGATGGACATCTGCGGTAATGAGGGAGATAGGTTAGATTTTAGAGTCAGTAAGGAAAAATCAGCAGTCATGATTTTCAATGACAACGAAGGTAGTGAGCTTAGAATACAGGAGGTCACGCTAGAGATAACAGATAAATACAAATATCTGGGCGTATGGATAAGCAATGGGACCGAGTATATGAGGGAACACGAAATATACGTGACGACTAAAGGTAACAGGAATGCAGCAGTCATGAAAAATAGGGCACTGTGGAATTACAATAGGTATGATGTTGTGAGAGGAATATGGAAAGGGGTCATGGTTCCTGGGCTGACGTTCGGCAATGCGGTCTTGTGCATGAGATCAGAAGTTCAAACAAGATTAGAAATTAAGCAACGTGGAATAGGTAGGCTTGCCTTAGGAGCTCACGGGAACACACCAAATCAGGGAGTACAAGGTGATATGAGATGGACATCATTTGAGGCAGGGAAGCTAGCAGCAAGATAAAATTTGAGAAGCGATTGAGAGAAATGGGGGAGGAGCGTTGGGCTAGGAAGGTATTCAGCTACTAGTACATGAAGAATGTCGATACAAAATGGAGGAAGCGAACCAGGAAGTTGACTGGTAAATACTTAGAAAACAGCAGGTGGCCAAACCAAAAAGAACTATCGGTTAAGAAGAAAGTGAAGGAAACGGAGACTGACATGTGGAGAATGGGCATGATTAAGAAGTCCGCACTAGAGATCTATCGAACTTTTAAGCAGGAAATTGCCAAGGAAAGGATCCATGATAATACTCGGGGTAGTTCTCTACTGTTTGAGGCCAGGACGGGAGTACTGCGAACCAAGACATATCGGGCCAAATACGAAGGGGTAGACACAGTATGCACTGGGTGTGGAGAGGAAGAAGAAACTGCCGAACACTTGATAATGTTCTGTAAAGGGCTTCACCCTATAGTTCCGGATGATGGCGCAGAGTTTTTCAAAGCACTGGGGTTCAGGGACCGGGAGGGCAAAATAAACTTTAAGCGGGTAGACTTAACTAGAAGGAGGTTATCTGATTGGTGGCTAAAGTCAAGGCACGAGTGAAAATTAAACTCTTCACTGCAAAGTACGAATCCTGAAACTCACTTTTTAAAGAAAAAAAAATAAATATAGTTTTTGGTTCATTAGGTATTACGGCTTGGTGGCGCTAGCCACCGCCCGATCTAAAGGGTACAGCCATATCCATCCATCCATCCATGATATGACGATGCACACATTTGCCTCCGCTGCACGCTCGAGGCACTCTAAAACAGCGTCTCCAGAATACCATTCGCCGATTTTCTTGCACAGAACATCAAACAAATGACTTGTTCACTCTCTTCACACGCAAAACTATCGTCTTTCGACGACAATTGCAGATTACATGCAGATACAAGGCCAATTTGTTATCCAGCGGCCATGCCTGCACAATCCCACCACACAATGTTCATTGAAAGCTACGCTGATGCACTCTCTTCACAGATGTTTTCGTTGATGACGCTTTAAAAAAAACCTTCTACGCTTCGGAGCCGGCGAGCAACCTTCTTTTGATGCCTGCACTGTTTACAGTGTACACGCTATTCTGCTTTGAATAAAACTATGGTATAATGAAAACTAATGACAATTTCACTTCTCAAGCACTTTGACCAATCCCGAGTGCTACCAATACGTTCGGCTAAGCGTTGTCTGAAGAAAATATATCATCAAAGCCAACAGTTTCGACAACTGTTCTTTTCTTCTTTAGGGCAACTACTGAAAGAACGCAGGACCGTAGGACGAAACGTTTGCACCCTCGATAGTCGCCGTTTCAAGAATTTCAACAGCAACGATGTTTACGCTATAGACTTAATTTGTGAGGCATATCATTGTGTACGCGCCACCGAAATTGGTTAAATCTCACTACTAACATATCGTGCAATACAAATAAAGACTGCAACACTTAGCCCAATGGCTGCGAAGCGACAGCAGCGAGACGAAGGCCCCGAGTTCGTACAACGAGGAATTACACGGAAACGGGAAAGGCAGCCATGACTGCGAGAAGACCCCGAAGCCACCGAAGGAGGACTTACTGCCCGTAGATCTAAGTGAAGTTGGAACGCCGTTTTTCAGTGCGAGGTGCTGTTTCAGCATTCTGGACATGCGTGTCATGTCTGTGAATGCCTGTGGTTTAAATCGAGTATTTATGCGCTGAGAATCCACGTAAGAACAACCTAGCATCATCTAGATAAGGTCTAGCAACAATCTAGAAGGAACCGGATCAGTTTCCCGAATTGTCCAGTTTCGCTGATCGCTGGTTTGGCATTAGCTTCACCTTCCCTTCATCCCTTCGAACCCGCATCTTCTCCTAAACTACCACCTCGTTAAAATGGGCAATTAAGAAGTCGTTCGTATGTGATGTCTTCCCTTTCCGAATGCAGCCTTCGGCGTGATCACGTTTCAACCAGAGACTGATCTTCTTGAATGCACGCTACTGATCAAACCTTCCGAATTACCTAGGTTGCTTTTCTTTATTTCTTCCCTTCCTTCTTCACAATTTTTCTTGCGTCTTCCTTTTTTACTTTTTCTTTGCACTTTTTATTCTCGAGACTGCTCGACGAAGGTCTCTAGTTCCCTCCCTCCTCGTGGTTCTCATTTCTCAACTCCCTCGACGGGACTAAATTCTTCGCCCTCCGGCCATAATTTCTTACCATTCGTTTCGTGCTCTTTTCCCACAGGACTAGCTATGACGAATGTGCGAAATGGCATGATGAATAGGCTCACTAAGGAGACATATTTATGCTCGAATTCTCGAAATCGCTTGCTGTTTTTTAGGAGTTTGAACTAACTACGCTTCATGCAGAGTGCGTGAGCTGACTGGTAATACCAAACTCGAGGGTTAATAGCAAGTTGTAGTAAGTACAAAAGCTGAACGAAGAAAAAAAATGGGTGAAGAAGATGCTAAAAAGTAGTGCTTTGGCCAACAACTGCCTAACTGCATATTAACTGCCTAGCAAGCAAGAACATGCGAATGAAAAAAAAAGAATGTTATCCATATCAAAGGATTAGTTGTTTCACCCTTTAACTGCGGTAATGCTTTTAAAAAGAGCCCATTTTTAGGCGACATTTCTTGTCCTTTCCTTTACTCTCGTTATGGCCCTGTCTCACTCATTTAAAAAGCGCTACTCTTTAATAGCCTAGGTATTAAAACTAATTTAAAATTTGAAAATGACTTCTTCAAGTAAATAAAAATGAGAGTAAGACACTTCTCCTATTTATGGAACTTACCAAAGAATATGTGGAATTCATGGTTTCGTGAATCGAACGAAAGTTGTGAAATGAGTAGGGATGATGTGAGATTATCTAATCAGGTAAGCAACAGACCCTCTTATAAATTGTAAAAGTTTCTTTCCTCCTATGCAGTTCAAACAAGTAATAGTGACTAGCCACTCACGTCAAATAGCCTCATCAAACGCGGATTTTTTACCCAATGACGTGAAAAATGTAGAGTCTGTTCTCTTGATATAAACACCTCTCATAGACGTGCACCTGCGCGTTCAACTAGAACCACGGTTCCGCTTGAAGCACGACAGGCGCCGCCGTTAATATGTGACGCGAACGCGAACCAAGCACCAAGTGAGGGCATATATGACGCGAACGGGAACATCAACCTGAGCTGAAAACAAAAGGTGCAGAAAATAAAGACCGTATACCAAACGCTGAGGAGCGCACAGACATTGATGAGATTAGCAATATCAAAGACAAAAACTTTTGAAACAAAGAGAAGCAACCCTATTTGCGAAGATTGCAAACATCGCTGGGAACCGTCGAAAAAGAGGCAGCTTGTAAGCCGCTTGGCTGATATGACAACACTCATGGCGGGACCGAGGGAACAAATAATTTTTTTCTTGTCCCCAAGAAGGTGTCATTATGATCTCAAAGGTGATTCTTCTAAGCTTACTTAGCAGTGCTTATACATTTCGATGTTTTTTATTTGTCTGCAAAGTGAAGGATTAGTTTGTGTTTAGTGTCGGGAGGCGGCTGCCACCTTCGGTCGTCGAGGCAAACCTGATGCCTGGTGGTGCCGTAACTTCCGTCGAACGAAATTTCCATGGGCACAAGAAATAGCCTGTTTTTTATTGCCGCATGCCCTATTTGAAGAAGGTTGAGGTATGCACACTTGCTCCAAGGGCAGAGGTTTTCTGGAACCTCCAGCACAGATTGTCAAGAATACAAGAATTAAAAATGCATATTCAACGTCAAGTTTCTTTTTTTTTGCTTATTCTGTATCTGAAAAAAAATTCCGTTTTTCGTGTCTTTATTTCATTGATGAAGCCTTTTCTTATAGCTTAGAACGAGAACATGCCGTTGATTTGATAGACGAGAAACTGAATACCTTGCCGGCTGAGCTTCCGCAAAACTTGAGAGCATGGATTTCTTGACTGCTTTAGATTATTGATGCATAAGTCGTCCTCATTCTAAGCTTAAATGTCTGCCTATATTCACCAAAGTCTTCCGCGATAGAAGGCTTAGTTAGCTACACCAGCTTTACGCAGTTTTTTGGGAAATAATCCAATGGGTGAGGCTTCGCTATCTTTACACCGCCCCTGACTTATGCTATCGCAGAAAACCTCTGCGTTATATCCCAGCAGTGTCTGCTAGTGGTCGCTCCAGCCAGATGGACGGTAGAACGGTGTGATAAGGTTCTTCATAGTAAAGTATTTTCAGTTGAAGATGAAGGAAATTTTGAGTCGATCAGTTTTATTATTGTGGTGCTCTGCGCAATGACAGAATAAGTTAAACAGAATGCACAGCATCAGTGGTGTCTGGTGCATTAAGTTACCATTTCACCACCTACTTGCGTTGCTTTATAAACGTGACATGTTTTATGTTGCGTTGTTCGCAATAAAGAAGGCGAAGGCTGCACTTAAAGGGACACTAAATAAAAAAAAAAGCGTTTTTCTTGCGTATTATTAAGTCACTAATCTACTATCGCGAAAACGCCACTCTAAAAAATAAGCGAGCACGCTAACAGAATATGTGGGTGGAGACGCCACCTTGAGATTTCCGCACTTTGATGTCATAGATTTTTACGGCGTCTACTTGGTCCTACGCAGTTCCAGATCGATAAAAAGCAAGTAATTGTCATCTTTGGAGGCCACAAACTTAGCATACGAAGAGTCAGAAAATTTAGTCAAGCCAATTTTATTGAAAGTACTAAAGACATATTCTAAAATCAGCAATGTCACATGCGCAAATTTTGGTGCGAAATTTGAAAACAAAACTTCAACTATCATTTCCCATTTAATAAAAACTTGAAACTTGAGACTTAAACTTAACCCAAAATGAAACTTACGACATTAGACTTCTCAGAGTACAGCTTAAAGATATAAAACCAAGTTCTTGTTTCACTTTGGTGTCCCTTTCACTTGCGAAATCAATTTAACGAAAACGAAAGATTGCTTGTATACTAATAAACTTGCAAGCTACTATTTAACCACGTGGCTCCTTGACGTGTGGATTACTTGTCTTCTCTAGCAAAAAGCTAACATCACCACAAGCTGGCCCGATCTCTCTTCATTCTCTTCAAAGTCACTTTGGTCCAAGATACCGGCTCTGCGAGTGTTCCCTGGGTTGGCGGTTTCTGCAGCCCACGCTTTGCCTCGAGCTCCCGCCGGCGCTGACGGGATACCTTCTTGCAATGCTACTCTCTCCTCCCTTTCTAGCTTCTCTTCTTCATATCATTTTTACTTCTCCGTCCCTGTCTCTAAGGTTTGCTTAGCCGTGCCCCACAAGAGGCAGAAAGTTACGGAATAAAACAAAAACGCCTTCTAAGGTGAAATTTGCAAATATTTTAAAAAAATGAAAAATAACGTTGTGGCCTTCTAGGTGGAAGCCTTTTTCACCGAAACATTGTTTTGTGAACTTTTGTGCATTTTGCCTTAGTCAGCGTTTTATTCTACTATGATTATGCCCGACCAGATCTTGACTATGGCAGACAATAGCGTAATTTTTATTTTGATCTTTCCTACACCACTCAGTGTCAACTTTTCCTTGTCCACAATATTATCCCCTATATTGTCCACAATATTGGTAATATTGTCCACAATATTATCCTTTGATAATATTGCCCACAATATTATCAAAGTAGCGGTATCATTATCCAGTGCTGCATAAACATTTTTTCTCCATGTCACCAAATGCAACGCTGTAGAAGCTAGCCAGACCTCTTGAAGCAGGTGCGTTCGCATTATTATACGTATACCTCTCTGTTCTCGGCACCCGAAATGTAAAAAAAAAATGTTACGTTATTATGGTGCATGGTAACGGAGGTTGTTTTTTGCCTTACAAGTTAACAAACTGTGTTATACGTCTGTTATTATACAGATGGATCACATCGTGTATATTGTTTTCTCGTATTTTGGTAATTCACTTGCAGGCCATCACGACGTGTTCGTCAAAGACTCATGCTCGGCTCGCGCAGGCGTTGAAAACGATGTAAGCGGTCCACGAAACACGCAGGCTTCCACGTTTTGCTGATGGACCTTATTGCAAGATTCAACAGCAGTGTAGATGGAGTGCAAAACGAAATATAGGTAAGTAATAAAGGTGCAAAATTAGGGCTGAATTGCGTTACAAAAGTTACGCAGTTTAGCTATCAGTGCTGGCTCATGCAAGACAAGGGAACGACGCAAACACGATCGGATGCAGTATACGGACGCAGGTTAGTCTCGCATGTCATTGCGGTTCGACATGAATAAATAAAAATATTTGAACATTAGGCTTGCGTGTTTTTTTTTTCTCAACTATCATTCATTTTTTCAAGCAAATATTATACAAACTACACATGTCGTGTCGAATAATTCTTGAAGTGTCACATTGTGTGGCAAGATTGATAGTTGGATACATTATTTAAAAAATGAAATTGAATGCGGTTGGACTCTTACACGTCCGAAAGTTTTCTGGCCGACACCACTAGGCTTTATAGAAGCGAAGTCTATGCTGAGAATCAGCGTCAAAGCCCAGATATCTATGCAAGGCCACTGCTCGTCACACGCTGTCCCCTCAATCTGGCTGCGTGTGCCCGTGACATGAAAAGCATCCACTTTCAGTTTAGATGTCGATGTGGTGCTGCAGCGCAAAGCGCAGAAAAGTTTGGCAGACATGATTGTGAGCGCCAAGTGTACGCATTGCCCTTGTCAGCTTGAAATGACCAGACTTAGTGAAGGGTCGTTTAAGAACCAGCTCAGTGCACACAATATTTTTCATTTTGCTGAAGTATTTATTCATAAATAGATTGTTTACGTTCTGAAGCACGGCGAAAAAGAAACATCGGCTGTCATTTCTCGCCTCATGTAATAAAACGTATAAGCACATCATTGTCACGAGTGATAAATGCATGATGAAAGAGGTCACTACGGGAGACAGTGATTATTGTGGTACGAGGAAAGATAGTCTGTCGAAATAATGTTGAAATTCTGAGGGTATATATGGAGCCATCAGTGACTCCAGGACCTTTGACACATTCCTCAAGAGTGCCCCAACATCTTGAAAACAGCTTGGTGCAACACAACGGCTAGAATGAGATTCCTTTGTGTCCATTGGTGTCTTCTAAATGCATTTTGAAAGCTTAGACATGTTCTTATCCAAAGTGATGTACGCGCTGACGTGTCAGCTTCGGCAGGGCACTTCATTGATATATTCACGCGTCGCCCTTTCGCAGAGTGGCCTGTCATTTTCACTCGAAAAAAAAACATTCCTTGTATGTGCCTGAAAGCAGACGTACACGAATGGAGAGGAAAAAAATTACGGCCAGATTTTGGAAGAGTGTTGGTACCGTGGGACGCTTTAAGTGATGAAACTATTCGAACTGGCATCGGACTTTTTTATACGTGACCTTCTGCAAATGGGCTGTCCTCTCAGTACACTATTGAGAGGAGTCATGTACATTGACTCATCTTTCGAAAGTTATCAGAATAACTGAACATCCCTGTATCGTCATTCATACTCCACCATCTGTTGTGCAACAGCTTATCGTAACAATGACTGACATTGCCTTTCAGAGCTTAAGGTTACTGCATGTAACTCGTGCATACAGCTACAAGCCACACTGCATTGTTCGCGCTTGAGCTACAGCAGGGAGTACTGATGTTTAGTAACATTCATAACAGAGTGGCCCAAGTACGGGGTTTTCAAAGTGACAGTCATAGTATAGGGAAGGGCACTAGTGCAAAGCTCCATGATGTTAGCTCGATCGACAATTGTGTTTCTGACACTATGAGGACGTTATCGAATGAAATAGGTGAACTATCAACAAAAATAAAACAAAGTTCTGCAAGCACAAACCATCTTTGGGAAACATTAGACAAAAAGGATTTGTGGCTGCAAAAAAAAAAACGATTGAGCTGCGTAAAAGTGGGAGATGCTTCTGTCTCCTTCGGACATGCTCTTGAACAGTGCTTTTGAGCCACGGATGTTTCGGGGACCACTTTTGGACATGGGGAATTCTTAAGCGTCCTCTTACAGTAAGATAAACAAGATGGGAGGGGGGGGGATGGCATATGTTCAGAGGAATTGCCGAGTAAAATAGGTGCCTTTTCCTTTTTCCTGACGTGCAATGGTCAAACTATAGGACCACACCAATTACAATGCAACAGGTTGTCAATAAGTTGTGTGGTCTGCAGCCTCATTCAATCTGTTTCTAGCTATGTTTGATGTTGAAATATGCCAGCCTGCAAAACAACATGCTTTGTTAAAAATTCCATAGAAAGCAGAAACAAAATATTCTCAATACCTCCTTGATGAGAGTGAACAAAGTAAACACCTTAATAGTACTGATGTGTTATGTGGTAAAGTTTAAAACGTGCGTTTTAAATTTTTAAGGTGGGTTTCGCGGACTCTCAAAATTGACATCGTGGATCGAGTCCAAAAACCACCATTTGAGAATTACTGTTCTACACGTATTTGACTTCACCTGTTAGGTGCCTCGCCTCTTTTCTGTTAAATTGTTAGTGTAAAGTTAGCTTTTGCTCACTTTCTGGAGTTTTTCTGCTTGTTTGCGTCTGTATTTTAAGAGCGCTTTGCTTATGCCTCGTTAATAGATTATTTTTACTAGATGGCGTTCGAGAAGAGCAACTCTTTATGCCAGTGGGTTCACTGTCGTCACACGGCTTTCTAACTATGCTGATAAACACGGATGAAATAAAACTGGAAGTGCACACATACAGCCCCGCTGCCTCCTTTTTGTGAGTGTTTGTTGGCACGGTTAAAAAGAGAACAGCCAGCTTCATTACATAACATTCGCCAAAACAGCGAAGCTGACAGCCCATTTCGTCAGGTCATTCCTAACTTCAGTCTTGCGCCAGTTAAATTTTTTTATGGTAATGTGATCCTGTTTTCTGCCTTTTTCAAGCTCTTACAGTAGAGGCAACAAAGATCGACAATTTAACGTGCCGAAAACAAAGTTTTGGTTGAAAGAGACGCCATAGTGAAGATCTCTGAAAATTTACAGCACACCATGTTTTTTTAGCGTGTGCTGACACCACGCTGTACGCTGGCCTCAAGGATTTCTGCTCTCTAGAAAGGTGATCCACCACAACCGAGACCGAACCCACGAACTTCGAGGCAACATCAAAGTACAATGGCTGAAAAAGCAACAATAAGGACAATAAAAGCTCTGATACTAACAGTGCCTTAGTGAAAAAAGTAACGTAGACGCTTGTAATCCGAACACATCTCCAACAAAAAAGCGTACGTTCTTACTGTGGCCTGTGAACGCTAAAAAAACACGTAACTACAGAGAGGTTACTGCGCTAGAAAGTCGGACGGCGAGAGTAACGCCAGTAAACGCATGAAACAAGATCATGTCATCACAACAGGCCGATGCCTCGATCCTCAGCAGCCATTCGATTGCAAGTGGCGGTTGTCCTGAGAACCAGAAATTGATTCGAATAAATGTGACATACCTACTGAAGAAAGAGAGAGAGAGATCAATACAGTTTCACCGTTGACTAGGCAGCCCATTTCTTGCATTAAACATACGGGAGCTTATTCTAGCTGCCAATTTAAGCAGGGCTCCAACGCGTGATGAGTTCAGGCCGGGGCCCAATCCATAGCTACTCTCCCGTTCGTATTGCAGCGAGATCCTCGGGGAAAACTCGTAATGAACCGTCAGGCGTAGTGTGTACCTTTCGAATTTTGCGCTTTCCGTTCGTTTACGACAGACTCCATCCTCTTTTCTTGCAGTTGAATCATCCACTGTGAATATTGACATAAATGGGTCCTCACAAAGTTCAAACTACCAACACAGAAAAAGGGTAGTTCAGACGCCTCTGCAAGACCTAATGTTCTGTTCATAAATAGAAAATTCTATAAATAAAAAAAAAACTGGTGGAATCTGTAATGAATACTCGACGTTTAAATGCAAGAGTGCGGGAAAGCTCGGAAAAAGAAGTGTTGGCGATGCGCACCGTAGTGTTTTCCAAATAATAAGACTGGATTTGATAGAAGGGCGCACAATATCGAGACCAGCATCGACCGTCCCGAAAATAATTTATTTGGGACCAATGGAAAAGATCACATAAACACGTATACTCATATGCAAACTGATGTAGTCAACTCCACCTTTCTACTGAAAAAGCTAGAGAACCACGTATTGTGCGATGTCATCTCACGTTAAAGAACACCAGATGACAAAAATTTCCGGAGCCCTCCCATACAGCGTGCCTCATGATAACATCCTGATTTGGGCACATAAAATACCAGATCTTTTATGTATTACACTGTTGATTTCGTCGTATATATAGTACAGTAACCATAATGTTTGCCGAGAAAACATTACAAATACGAATTCCAGTGAACATTCACATCAAATGAGTGATAAAGAAGCGCATGCTATGTACGGATGAAGCGATGAACCAAGTCGAGTACAAAACAAAGCTATGTAGTGTTGTTTGTGACAGTTCCTTCCTTAACGTGAATGAATGCTCCTCAATGGCATCGACTAGAGAATTGATTCCATCTATTCATGCACGGTAGTACCTTACACTTCCCCTGTCGACATTGATTTGTTGACTTGGTTATAATGCGTTTGAATGAGTGAATATTCAATCTATAAATAAATAAATAAATAAATAAATAAATAAATAAATAAATAAATAAATAAACAAAACAAAGATATTGATTAGTAAACAAATAGTTATACCTAAAAAGAAATAAGTCAGGAATTCAAGGCGTTACATAATAAAAACTGTTTAGTATCAGCGGGCAACGCTGCTGGTTTTATCTACATTTCACTGAAGTCTGCTGCTCGACCCAGGCAAAATAGGAAAGGCGATAAAGTAGAATGAAGAGCATAGGAAAAAGGTCTGCATAAATATTGTAACCTTATGTCATCGGTGACAATTACAGAAAAAAGGAGAACGATAAAAGGATACATAAACATCAGGATTCACTGGATCCTATCCGGGGCACCAAAAGACAAGCCAAAATCCATTTCCCATGGCGCCTACGCTGACGGTCCTGTTGAGACTAGTAAACCGTACACAGATTCATAGGAATAATATCAACAAATACTTGACGTCACTTCGCCAGTATCGTTAGTTGAGCGTAATCGATGGAGAAACTTCAGCAAACTGCACCAGAAAGTATTTCTGATGGTCATTTATAGGATATTCACTCTGACACGTTTTCAAGTGTTCGAGAGTATGCACTTAACTCTTGGGTTTCAGGTAACTAGTCCCCATTCGAGTATTGAAGTAATTTCGCATGAATTCTCAAAGTGTCATAATCTCGTAAAAACTGTAGGTTCTGGTGGTGTTCGTCCAGTCCGGTTAGTTTTGTTAGATTAGATTTGTTTGGTTAGGTTTGTTGTAGTAAGAAAACACATGACGTAATGTTGTTGATTTTATGTTGTGCCTCAGTTATGTACAATACTTGCTTTTTGATCGACAATGTTCACAAGTATGAACGCAGCCATCAGATCAAGATGGCTATGCTTCGAGCAAGGGCTTGAACTTTCACCGGGCGGCTGAATCGTGTAGACAGGCAAACAGAAAGGCAGGCCCAAATTTCTGCGCCGGAGTATGTCAAGAAAGACTGTCGTCTCTGAATAAATGCAAGCAGCAGTTGTTCCCTCAGAGTTCTTACTTATGAAAGGTAACTTTGGTAGCAGATAAAACCGAGAAAAATTAAATAAATCTCAAACTCAAGAAATGTTGTGTGGCAGAATCTTTCCGAAAAGTTAGGTCAGCGGAAGATTAAAGAATAAAAAAACACGAAATTCGAGAGGTATAAACTCATTTAAAATGCTAGTTTGGCCCCGTTCCCGAAAAATGTTAGAAGTGCTTGCCACAAATCCAATTTCCTAACGATACGCGGGGCGGAAATTCCGCCTAGCTGTGATCGCTACAGCTTACGGTGGAAGCAGTTAGGAAGGCAGACGCATACTGTGCGCTCGCACAAACACGTGGCTCGGTTCTGTTTACAATCTTGGGTATACACACACGGCACGTTCCTTTCCATACGAAATGCGCGCACGGTAAACATTGCGCAGGTAGATGCTCGAGCTGAATAAGACATTTACAGCCACCCTGAGTAGCGCTTGGAAGAGCGGAACGAACTTCTGGCAGTCCGCGTTAGTTTAGAGTACCTTATAGTGATTCATCCCACATGTATTGTGCCTCGCCTGCATTTGCAAACAGTAATGTGCGTGATACTTGTTTCACAAAGACAAAGTTTAATAGCGAGTACGAACGTATTTTATGAGTTGTGTCACGAGCCTATTATTTATGTGTTTAGTGTTGAACTGCTGTTTTCATTTTTTGTTTGTTTCTGTCTAGAAAAAATGGAACCATGGACGTCGTCAAACCCGGTTGGTTTTTCGTGCATGTTCCTCGACATTGTATCAGAGTTCAAATAAATATAATTTGATTTATTTCTGCGTAGTTCGACTGACTTAAATTTTTGCCGCTACTCACAATATTTCGAAGCAAATGATACCGTAAAAATACGAATATAGAAAAGAACAGTCGTTACCTATCTTAGAATCTTCTGGGTTAAGAAAAATTGAAATGGAAACAATATTAACTCGTGCTGTCTTCATATCAGAGCCGAGCTCCCGCCTCCTGAATTACGCGTATGGTGCATTCATGATCAGACGACTGCGTCAACAGACTTCTGTTGTGCGCCTTCTTGCCTAATTATTATTTGTCCGTTTCAATGAAATTATTCGTGCGTAGATTAGCAAAACACCCCGCATGCGTAAGGTATGTAGATGCTCAAATCGTCTTTAACCACAGGACATTAGCAAGCGTCATACAGGAGCCGCCAATAACATTATAATGAATCGTACAATAATATAGCAGTAAACACAATAAAATAATCGAAATTATTCACCCAAGTATTTCAGAAAGTAGCAGTAAAAAGAAACTTTGACACCACTCATTGCACGCACCACCACCCTCCCTCTCCTCAATACACAAACACTCCTTCAAATGCGCTGTTTACTGCATATTTATTCTAGCAGCTTCAAAGGCACTCGCTAATATTTTCACAACCTCGTCACAAAAAGTGCTCAGTGTTTTTGCATATTTGCCACGTTGCAGAAGCAAGCCGTTTTGCGCTGACCCCGAGAGATGTAAATAATACGGGCAGCTGACGCTGAACCGACACACCTGCATTCTAATCAGACTGCGTTTTTCCAAACAAGACTTCCAAATGCCGACACTTCCAAGCCATAGAAATTGCTGAACTACAGAATGCATCTAGGTTGTGCCTTAAGTTGCGCGACGACACTCGTTAGATAATGTATGACTTCAGTCGCTTCTTAGTTTTAGTCGTGCCAAAGGGGGGCTGCGTATTACAGTGAGATGACGGAAAACCATTGCCCTGAGCTTTAACTGCACACATACCAAAAAGAGCAACTTCAAAAATACCAAACTACAGTGAATAAATAAGCGAAACCTCCTTATTGAACAGTTTCGCCTATTCATTAGGTGTCGTGATGTAAACTCGTAGCGAAAAAGACACAAGAAAAAAATCTGCGGAATCATCAACGAAAGCATGGTGGTCTGTAAATATATAGACAGATGTGATACGGAGACCAAGTATGAGGCACTGAGAAGGCCATCAATAATATTCATGTAAACCTGCAGAATGTTCAGTCTTCCTCCACCCTTCAGAAGTTGCGTGCGGAACTACCAACGGATAAATTGTAAAATGTGCGCAGGAGCCATGAAAATTTTCAAATTATACCTATGTTAGATACCTCAGTAACCAATCAAACCTGACCCATCGTGGCATTGGATTGTGTTGCATTAGGTAAGGTCTGTTTAGTGTGTAAACACCACGTTTTAGCAAAACAGCAGAAGGCAGTTGTGTAGGTATTTGCTGCGGGCCAGCAAGCCACAATTCAATGGCTTCAGTTCTCGTAGGTGTTTTTCTGTATCATGGTGTCTTTTACCATATATTGTTTTCCAAATAATTCAGCAAACTAACTTAATATATTTCCCACTGTTTGATACGACGTGCACGGAAAGCATTTTCGCAATGAGCCCACAACTAGCACTTGCACTCAAGGGGTCAGTTAACAAGCAGAGTACGAAAAAAAAAACGAAGAGAACAAAGTATTCTTCTGCACACAGCACTATCAAATAACAAAAAAGGTCTTGGAATTTATTGAAATTTCAATACTATTTGAACATCATTGCAGAACCAAGTTGAGTGGAGTAGATTTGTCATTTGTCGGTCCTTTAGTATACGTTAACTAACGACTAATGTCCACTCCGAAAACATATATATTGCTGCTTGAGTTCATGCTATAGGGCGTAATTGCTCAAAGAGACGCCGATGCATTCCTGCTTTTTTATAGGTGAACCCAATCTGTACACAAGCGTGGCACTTAATCTAACACAACTTGCTCAGGACTTCACGTGAGCAGTCCTATTTTACAAGAACTTGAAAGAAAAAGTAATCTGCGTTGTAAAGGGATAATTTTGCGGGGACATCAGGCTAAGGACCTAGTTTATTTTTTTTTGAGAAGGTACTGCCACGTGTCTCGGTGCAATCAAAATATCAACGTACTTCTCCGTAATTGCAACGACTTGCAAGAATATTTCACATATACTGACACATGTATTGCCAGAAGGCCTAATTTGCTTCCTAAAATCGACTACACTTTCCAAACGGTCATGAACTTGTGTGTGTTCACATTATCTTCGCTTGTAATATGTTTGTAACAGCAAAGTGATTCACGTTCGAGCCTTTCATGCCCGAGATTTGTGGTAACGCTTGTGGGCACCACAAACGAGAATGCGTCCCAGACATTTGGTGAACCCCACTGTTCACCAGTGGTTCTCTAAAAAATAAACTAAACGCAACAGTTAGACAAAAACGGGTACGTGCTAGGGAGATCTGTGTGGCCCGTCAGAAAACTCTCATCATCATAAGCGTGTATGTATGCCGTGGTAATTGCAAGGGTGCCACTACGCCAAACCTCCGCTAAAGAAGGAAAAAGTCAACCGTTAGCTGGACAAAAGGCGCGTGCGTTACCATATTCATACCACTGTCACATGATCATTCGGGACTATAAAAAGTGGCAGCTATACTACCTCACAAAAGCTTAACAAAGATTCTTTAATGAATAGCAATAGAAATAACATGTCGAGCATCATAAGCGTAAGCTTGTCTGCGTATAAGAGTGGTATGATCGGGATGCAATAACTACAACCTCAAAGCTTAACAAAGATTGTTCGATGACGCGCAGTAATACAAGATTTGTGAGATACTGAAAGGAACATCAACATCTTCACTGTTTCATCATTGTGCACGAAGTACGGCTGCTTGATTTTTCACATTTATGTTATTTCTTTATTAACCTAAAAACCTTAAATGCCTCATCAAATACGATATGCGAACGTTGAAGACAGTATCCCGCCGGTCCGCATAAAAGTGACAAAATGATGATCACTTGATGACATCACCATATGACGCCAGAAATCGCCGAAAATTATGACGTCTAGGCGACGTCTCGGTGACGTCCCATGGATGTAACGTTTTTTTGCATACCACACAACCGAGTAAGTTTGACTTTCCGCATAGTTTAACGCCAGAAAAAAACAAAAACGAATGAGTCTTCTTGTATGCCCATGTAATCACGTCATGCTGTCAACGATGTCGTTTTTCATTTTTATTGTTATGACGCCTTCAGGAAAAAGGCTAGGTTTACTAGAGTAAGTGGGTGGGTGTGTTTGTAGCGCTTTTTCTTGTTCGTGTTTTTTATTTATGCACTAGCGTTTGCTGCGTCGTTGTTTCGAACAATGGATGTTGTGGGTCTCGCTTGCGTGCACCCTCGCTAGGTCTGAGAGCTCCGCGCACATTCGCTGAGCCGAGGTCGCTCGTTAAATAAACGTTGTAAACGCTGAACTGCGTTATCCGCAGTCTCGTAGCTCATATTTCTATTCATGATAGCATTCTTTTGTTCCCGCTTGTGTTATTGCACAGATGCTCAGTTTTTCGTACGCCAGCTCAGGCCAAGCATTGTTGCTTGGACGACGCTCAATATTTCATGCTGCTTCGTTTAGAATTCCAGAACGCGGTATAAAGCCACTTGAACACGTGAACACTGCACAAATGGCGTGGCAAGATGCCGCTTCCCCTTAAAAGAAAAGAAAGCCAGCTTTTACTAGTACTCTAAAATACACACTAATCTAGAACGAAACTGATTGCAATGCAGAAGTGATACTATTTCTTGAAAAGTTCGTACTTTTTTCGCTCTTGCTTAGAGTTTTATAAAAGTAAGTTTGTTGAGGTACCATAATTATTTCTTTCACTGTCAAAACGAAGAGCAGAAGGTACGCTAAACAATGATTTCTGTGTCTGCATTACCTTGTAGCAAAACACTTATAATGATACTCAGGTATAATAAATCACCTTTTCTTCTAAGATATTCAAACAGCTTCGGCAACATGCTCTATGAGTTAAAAGCACTGTGTCAAAATTAAAATGCTTATTGGTTTGCTAACCGTACATTACGTTACAATATCACCCATATTATTACACGCTGCGAATGCTGTAACAGTTTCACCTTACAATAGTTTTGTCTCGGTCAAGGGACCGGGCATGACCGAAAAACCTTGCTGCAATGATGGTGTCAGTCACTAATTTTTCCGCTGGTGCCTTCCATCCCATGGCGCTCTGGACGCTTTGAAAGGCATTTCTATCACCTTAGCCACATGAAGTGTGAGGCCCATGCACAGAACGGCTTTATGTTCTCCCATAGTAGAGCACCTCGTACTCTAAATCGTCAACAACGTTTTCTAAACACACATCGCCCCGTCTAATTTCACGGCATATCTCAGCTTCACAAAACGGTTGTTTGCTTTCCCATAGCAGAATACTAGTGCTCTAAATCGTTACAACTTAGTGTAAACATGGGTTATTGTCAATGTTGCGCCTTCATCAGGCGCGAAGCCGAAGGGACTGCTCTTAGCTCTCCTATAGTAGAGTACCATGCACGGTAAATCATTAACCCCTTTTAGGGGCGAAACACCTTAAGCCGCGGGTCGTGTGTCCTTGATGTATGTAATAGTAGTAGTAGTAGTAGTAGTAGTAGTAGTAGTAGTAGTAGTAGTAGTAGTAGTAGTAGTAGTAGTAGTAGTAGTAGGTAGCCACCTCTAGTTTAGCCCTTGAAATGTCCGCTAGATGGCGGTATTTGTATATGATAAATATATAATCAAAAGATGCGAGATGGCTGTACTTGGAGTGTTCCCTAGATGGAAGGATGTACTGACGGACGGACAGACGTTCAGACAGACAGACAGACAGACAGACAGACAGACAGACAGACAGACAGACAGACAGACAGACAGATGGCCGGACGGATGGACGGATGGATGGGCGGACGAACGGGCAGACAGAAAGACAGAGATATGGATAGGACAGGTGGACGGATGAACAGACAGACAGACAGACAGACAGACAGACAGACAGACAGACAGACATACAGACAGACAGACAGACAGAGAGACAGACAGACAGACAGACAGACAGACCGACGGACGGACGCATGGGTGGTTGCATGGACAGACGGACGCACGTATGAACGCATGGACGGATGTATGGACGGACGCAAGTTTGAGCGCATAGATAGATGAATGGACGGATGCACAGACGGACTGATGGACGGAAGCAAGAACGAATGGACGGACGGACAGAAAGAGGAACGATCTCACGGACGGATGGATGCTTCACCCCAGTCGTAATCAATCACTCCGTGGATATGCTGTCATTTATCGTGAGTGCGCTAAGGGCCTTTGTACGTCTAACTGGTCTCCCATGGTCGGGTACAAAATATTCGAAATGGTTAAGCTTGTTTTCTAAACTCAATGCAGCGCAAGATTTTCTTCAGAAAACTCGTGGGGAACTTTAGCTGTGCACAGGTGCACGAGCATTTTTCGTTGAAATGTTGTGAGGTGACTGCGTTTTCATTTAAGGGCGAAGCTCCGGCTGGGGGTCGTTCCCTCCTCCGTATGTAGTATGTAGCCACCTCTAATTTATGACCTGCTCAATAGATGGCGTTGCGTGTATATGTCCTTAGGAATAATATATCTGGATGTCAATAGTGATTTTCGCAGCATATCCATGGAGTGAATGATAATAAGTGGGGTGAAGCGTCCATTCGTTCATCAGTGCATCCAACCGTCCGTGCATACGTCAGTTTGCCCGTCCGTCTATTCAACCGTGCTTCTGTCCATCTGTCCGTCCATGCCTCCATGCTTCTGTTCATCCGTCTGTCTGTCCGTCTCAGATTCCATTCATACGTCTGTCCACCCGTCCGTCCGTCTGTCTGTCCGTCCGCGCGTCCTTTCACTCATGCGTCCTTCCGTCTGCCTGTCCTTCCATGCTTTCATTAATTCATGCGTCCATCCATCGGTGTTCCCGTCGGTGAGTTCGTCTGTGAGTCCATGCTTCTTGCCGTCCGTCTGTTCATTCTTGTTTCCGACCGTACGTTCATTCACGTGCCCGTCGGTCCGTCCATGCTTTCTTTCGTCCGGCCATGCAGCCGTGCCTCTGTCTGTCCGTCCATCCGCACACATGAGGGATGAACGCACGGACAGACGGAAGCATGCATGGACTGACGGGCGCACGAATAGACGGGCGGTCGGAAACAAGAATGAACGGACGGACGGATTGATGGACGCTTCGCCCCACTCAACGTAATTCACTCCATGAATATGCTGTGATTCGTTTACCGTCTTGGCGTGCAGCTATGGCTTGCTGAGTTCCAGCGTTAACCTCCGAACTTTGCTTATATACTTTCTCACTTACCTGTGAGGTTACGACGCATCTAAGACGAGCGATATGCAAGCTTTCAGTAAAGAGGCCCAATAAATATTGATAGGCACTAACAATCTCGCCACAAGACCTTACTAGAAGACAATAGAGGCGCTGGCATTTTTTCCCGATGAATATAATAACTGGGTGGGGAAAAGAGACTGGCGAGTTAGCTAATCCATCTCGCGAAATTATAGAGTATGGGGTGGTGATGGTGGGGATATGGCACCACTGTGTGTTGGTGCTGAAGAAGTAGTTGTGCTGATTACGCGGGAACATCATCCGAATCTATCACAAATCCCTACTTATTTCGCAAAAGTGCATTCTACGAACAAGGCTTGGCAAGACAAACATGGCTGCAGTGATCACAATGCCCTTCAAAACTATGACCACTTTGAAAGCCTTCTTTATGGCTCACCTCCAGTTGCAGATAAAGTCATCTGCGCCTATCGTAGTTTTAGTTACGCATTTTCCCAAATGTACAGTGAGGTTTACATGCTTAAAACGCACAGCACTCTTTACAGCAGGCGGAAACAGTAGTGAAAATCCCATGTTTCCAAAATGTTATGTCTCAACTCGGTCTTAAAAGGTCTACGCAGAAGAGGGAGAGGAAAATAGAAAAAAAATTGGCAGATCCCACGTACCTGGAAATCGACGTTATGCGAAGCACGCGCGGAGGGAAGGTGACCATGTTGCAAGTTTTTTTATTAGGTGACACGTCATAAAATTGCGCTAATATATGTACAAATGTTGCACGCACAGACATTTGTTGAAGAGTTGCAGATGTTTACATAATTATTTGTTTGCACATGCGCAACGATGCCAACTGGAACATGCGTATTAGCAACACCAGAAGCTGATATGAAGCGCTGATGCTCCCGAGGATCCCGGCCCTGGACACTGACTGCTACAGAGACCGACTTGAGCGCATGGCAACTAACCACAATTGACATTAACCTGACGTGACAGCTCTATAAAAAGAGTACATATGTAATGTTTATAAAACTGGGTAGGCAACACTGCAACCACTATGGACGTTTCACAAAGATTAGCGTCTATATGAAAAAAAGCTTCAAGACATGGCGTAGCTCTGTGGTAAGATGCTTCACTGCCACGCAGATTGCCTGGGTTCGGTTCCAGCTGGGACCCTGGCATTTATTTTTTGCATTCGTCGGGTCGACGCTACCGAGGTCGGGTATTTCTCAATGTTAAAATTGTCCTTGTGTGTTCTCGTCGTTCCTTTGTAGAAACTAAGGGTCCATCACCGATGGCACGTACCCGCATACCAGCAGCACATACCTGCCCGTGGGTATGTGGCACTGTCTGGCGGGAAGTGTTTGTCATGTACGCGACGATTATTCATGTCTTGACTAGCGCGTCATATTCGTCAAACCATCGTCGGTAAGTTTGTCTGCGCGTCCGTGCTTCTTGCCGTCCGTCTGTTCATTCTTGTTTCCGACCGTACGTTCATTCACATGCCCGTCGGTTCGTCCGTGCTTCTTTTCATCCGTCTATGCAGCCATGCCTCTGTCTGTCCGTCTATCCGGACACATGAGGGAAGAACACACGGACAGACGGAAGCATGCATGGACTGACGAGCGCATGGATGAACAGGTGGTCGGAAACAAGAACGAACGGAAAATTAGCACCTCTCATGCTAATTTTGGTTCACGCCAAGTTAAGGGGGTGCCCACGAAAGCACCCAAACGTAAGCGGCTAGATAGATAGATAGATAGATAGATAGATAGATAGATAGATAGATAGATAGATAGATAGATAGATAGATCAATAGATAGATAGATAGATAGATAGATAGATAGATAGATGGATAGATAGATAGATAGATAGATAGATAGATAGATAGATAGATAGATAGATAGATAGATAGATAGATAGATAGATAGATAGATAGATAGATACGCTCAATGTCGCCGAAGTTCACTAAGAAACGCTTCGCATTTATTAGGGTGAAGCAAGCTATCTCTTACGCCCAGTTGAAGAGAGAAACTGAACTGTAACTAAGCCTCACGGTTATTGTCAAGCCAAGGCTCGTAGTAAACGTTTTTTCGTCAGGACCTTGGTATCGCTCGTTCTCGTTTCGTTAGCGCAGTTTTATTAGGGGCAAAGCTCCTTAAAGCGGCACCCGTTCATCCCTCGTTGTCGTAGTCATAGTCGTAGTGTGTGACCAGTGTTACATTTTGACCTGCAAGGTGGTGCCGGTGGGAAATTTCTCCTGTGCTTTGTTGAACAATAAAAAGTTCGTGGCGTGCCCGTTAAGCAAAAACCGAATGCTCCTGTACCTCGCTCACCATTAGCAGCCATTGGCATGTACATTGAGCACTATATATCTGACAAGAAAGGGTGGCTACGTTATACTCGCGGGGTGTAACGTCTTTGCGGCTCAACGCTCGCTAAACAAAGGTTTAGCGAGCGTTGAGCCACAGTGCCATGAATACAATGGACTAGTATATACCACGAACTCGAGGTGCTAAAGGTGGGAAGTAGATACGAAGCACAAGCCGTAACAAAGTAAAACCCGAATTCTCCTGTCTCTCATTGCCCAATAGCAGTCATTGGCATGTACATTGAGCACTATCTGACAGGAAAAGGTTGCTACGTTATACTCGCTGGGAGTAACCTCCTTGGTTTTAGAAAGGTTTAGTGAGCGTTGGGCTGCAGTGCCATGAACACAGTGAACTAATATATACCATGAACTCGAGGTGATTAAAGGTGGGAAGTAGACCCGAAGCGCATGCCGTAAGAAAGTGTGCGTGTGCCACCTCTCGTTTAGTCCTTGGAATGTCCGCTGGATGGCGGTGCTTCTTTATGGGGAATATATGATGAAAAGATGCGAGATAATGGTACTTGGAGAGTTGAATACATAGACGAACGGACACACAGACAGATGCATGGATGAACGCATGAACGGATGCAGGGGCGGATGCATGGACGAAGGCAGGGACGGTTGCACGAACAGACGCACGCACGGACGGGCGGATGGATGCATGGACGGTCACAGAGACGGACTCATGGACGGACGGAAGCAAGAACGAATGGACAGTCGAATGCTTCGCCCTACTCTCCATAATTCACTCCGTGGATATGCTGCCATTTTTATGCACTATTTCACCAGGAAACACAAATAGGTACTCATTTTATAGAAGCAAGATGCAGTTAATTTTTAGATAAAGTAACATTATCACATAAAAAATGTATTTAGATAGTTCCATGACATTCAGCAGCGTTGTGCAAGCATCGTACGTTTAAATTATTGTCATGAAACGGAATGTCCTGGAACTATATATCTCTATATGTGAGTCCTTAATATAATTGTACTGTCAGCGTGAATACTTTAGCGGCCAATAGGGCTTGAAAATTTTCAATTTACAGCAATTTTGATTGTACTGGGCATCTGCTTTATGTAGACAAACGCATCCAGAGGAGCAGGATGAACTCGCTCTATAATAAACCAAGTTCATCGCTTAGAAGAGCTTTTTTTTTGTTATCTAGAGAAAAATAAAGAGTGGTTAGCGGCTTTTTTCCCACAGGAAGGACATTCAATAGTCCGAAATTCGCGGATAAAAAGAGTGTCTTTCTTGCTTCTTTTTGTGGTGTTTAACGTCTCAAAGACACCATAATATTATGAGAGATGCCGTAGCGGAGGGCTGCGGAAATTTCGACCACCTGGGGCTCTTTAACGCGTGCCCAAATCTGAGCACAAGGGCCTACAACATTTCCGTCTCCATCGGAAATGCAGCCGCCGCAGCCGGGATTCGATCCCACGATATGCGGGTCAGCAGCCGAGTGCCTTAGCCACTACACTACCGCGGTGAGGCTCTTTCCTGCTTCTCTTAAAAACAAAAACAATCGACAGCCATGCAAACATTGCCCTGCTATGAATGGACGTATAGGTATTTATTGTAACTAAATCTAACGAAAACTAAATATTCCGAATAGGAAGGTCGTTGTTTTGAAAATTTCACCGTATGTTACTAGGCCCTAGCTATTCATCTTTACACTAAAACAACCTCGGTGCTTTGTTTCTTCATTTATTTATTACGCTTCTATATTGCGTTTGGCTGGGAGTTGGCTTGATTGATTGATTGATTGATTGATATCTGGGGTTTAACGTCTTAAAACCCTCATTTGATTATGAGAGACGCCGTAGTGGAGGGCTCCGGACATTTTGACCACCTGGGGTTCTTTAACGTGCACCCAAATCTGAGCACACGGGCCTACAACATTTCCGCCTCCATCGGAAATGCAGCTGCCGCAAGCCGGGATTTGAACCCGCGAAGGAGGGGGAGTTGGCTTCACGAACGCTTATACCACGTTAATCGGAATGAGTGACAGTGTGGCCTACGATGTTGGCGGCACCGATGAAGATATCGAACACCTTCTGTGCCACTGTCCTCGTTTTGCCTCAACCATACAAGTACTTGCCAACGCACTGCGGCGACTGGATGATCAGCCTCTTTGTGTACAGGTGCTATTACAGCAATGTCCGCATCCCTCGACAGCCCACAAGGCAGTGAAAGCCCTGCTGTGTTTCTTGAGAAAGACGGGTTTGTGTGAACGACTCTGACATGTGGTGGAGTTCTACACGCTGCAGTGAAATTACTGTCAGTCTCTCCTTTTACTGGGAAAGCTGTTATGAGATCACAACTCGGGTCATGCCCAGTTGCATGTTGTCCGCCGCCACCACCGCCAGTGGTGTCTGTAACTACCACATCGCGCAAGATTAGAAAAAAAAAACCTTGCATCAATGACACAGTGGGGCTTGAGCCCGGGTCCACTGGGCGCCAGTCCAATATTCCACCACTGAGCTACACCAGTTTTTTTCTTTATTTCCAGTTAAATTTCACAAACGGGTTGCTAAGATAAATATATTACAATACACAACAAACAATCCAAAAATTTTAAAAATAACTAAGGCTGTCAAGCATTACTATAACACATCACGGCCTAAAATTTCTTCATGGTCAGTAGTGCTTCTACCCTTTCTACCCATAAAGGTACACATTCGTCTGTTCTTACTACCTCGAAAATTCTTGAGATGCTTTCTTTAAAATACTCTCTTGCTGGTCTCCTGTCTGGGTCACAATGAAATCCAGCCATTCTAGAGCGCCATATATTGTTCAAGGCACTCATTATGATAAAATCAAAAGGTAATCCATCCTCATTCTCTATTACCAAATACCTGATCTCACGAGGGTCAAACGGGAACTCTTTTTTAATCGTCCCTTGTGATACGTCCCAAAAGTAAACTTTTTCCCAACAGTGAAAGAAAACATGTTTAATAGTTTCCGGTTTCTTACAGATTAGACAGTGAGATCCCCAAGGCATAAAAAACCCACGCTCCTTTAGAAGGCTTCTTACAGGAAGTGTTCCGGTGTGTAATTTAAAAAAGAACGTTTTTGTACTTGGAGCTGCCGGCATTTTTTAACTCGTTTAAGTGCATTCTGGCCCTTGCGTGCGGTACATAGCGCTGTGTACAGTGGGATGGGGAGCATAGTGTCACATAAATCTTTGTACAGTTTTTTTCTTTCCAACAGACCACAGGTAGTGAGTTGAAAAACGAACACACAAAAACCACACGCTGGTCACAACTTTCTTCAAGTATTCTTGCACATCCCCTGTGGTAACATGAGTGCTCACAACAAACTTAGACAACAGTCTACTTAGTCTTGTTTGACACACTGTTAGTAGGAATGGATCTCTTGTCTCGCGGAAAAAGAAAAACCTATTTACTAACTGCTTGATAAACAGATGTACTAGCCGAAGGCCTCCACACTTCACCCGTATAAACAAATTCGTGCGACTGCACCTTCCCAGTTAGACACCCCAAAAGCATTGGAAACACCCGATGTAATTTTTGTACACTGACCAGGGAACAGTACAGCACTTGCATAGCATACCACAATTTAGACACAAAAAAACAGTTGCATGCATTAGCCCTAGCAAACATGGACAGATAAGTAGCATTCCGCCTATTCGCTTTCTTTTTAATTGCTTTCGTTTGCTGTGTCCAATATTCATCTGTACTTCTGTATGACTCGAGCGGTACTCCAAGATATTTAACTGGCGTTCTTGTCCATTTAAAGGCTGCAAAAATGTTCTGGGGTTGAAGGTCAATATCCATGCCAAAAGCCGAGGCATTTACCCCAGTTTATGTGGCTTCCTGTAACTTCGGCGAAAGATTTAGAAACTCTGATTCTTCAATACCTTCATAGGAAGTGCTAAAGATCACAACATCATCAGCGTATGCGAGTAGTTTGACCTCTGAGGATTGTACTCTAATCCCATTAATGATGTCATGCTGCAATATCGACCGACAGATAGTCTCAATATAGGTGCAAAACAACAGTGGACTAACAGGGCAACCTCGACGCACTGAGTGCTAAATTCTAATTGGGGGGCCCAATGTCTTGTTGATAATTAGTCTCGTACTACCATTTCGGTACGTCATGGCTACACCGTCAATGATTATCTTACCAACATTAATGTGCTCCAATACAGCAAACAAAAGAGCGTGGGGAACGCAATCAAACGCTTTCTCCGGATCCAGCTGGAGTATGGCCACACCAGCTTGACTCATGTCAACACATTCGAGCACGGACCGCATTTTATGAAGATTTGTTACTATAGACCGACCTTTGATTCCACACGTTTGGTGTATACCGACGATACCTTTTATTACGGACTGAAGTCTAGCCGCCAAAATTTTTTATATTATTTTGTAGTCTACGTTTGTCAGTGCGATCGGCCCGTACGTTGTGACGTGCCCGAGCTTTTCAACCTCGTCTGTTTTCGGAATCCGAACAGTACGGGATTTCCCAAAGGACGGTGGTAATTTCTTTTCCTCATATGCCTCGTTAAAAACACCTGCAAGTATAGGAGACAATACATTTTTAAAACATTTGTACCACTTGGCACAAAGACCATCTGCTCCTAGAGATTTTCCGGGATTTAACTTATCTATCTCCCATTCAACTTCAGATGCAGATATAGATAATTCCAAAGCGCTTTTCACTTCCTCACTCACTTGTGGCATGCGGTTTAAATATTCTTCTTTAAATCTTTCTAGGTTTACCTGTCTACACGCAAAGTGGTTTTCAAAATGACTTGAAAATACAGATATAATGCTGTCGGTATGTGTTACTTCATGGTCATCTTTCTTTATTTTTTCGATATGATTTCGTCGAGCATTCGTTTTTTTTCCACCCCTAACGCTCTTTTAGTTGGCGTCTCTCCAGACGCTTAAGCCTCAGCCCTAGCATGGACGAGTGCAGCGTGGTAGCATTCCTCGTCATGCAGTGCAGGTTTCTGCTTAATATTGCGTATGTCAATTTTATACTCTCCCGGTTGTTTGCACTCGAAGTCAATTAGTCTTTCCGAAGTCATTCGGAGTTCTTTTATTTCTTTTTCCTTTCGTAACTCGATGCGCTAGAACGATCAATACCTTTTATTTTTATTCGCTGCTTGTACTCTTCCCATTGTTCTCCAAGTTTAGTTTCATCATTCATTTTTATTTCATTGATGCTGTTCATTACCTGATCTAAGAAATAATCGTCAGTGATCAAAGTGGAATTCATCTTCCACAGCTTCCATGAAGAAGTTCCACCTTTTGGAGACGCGTCTTGATCCCGATCAAACGCTGACGTGTGTACGTTTGGCTCCGGCTACTTACCGTGTTATGACCACCTCTTCAGGTCCTTGGACCCTGGATCACACATCACACCAACTGTAAGTGGACCTGGCACCCATTCGACACCTTGTTGGGATGTGATAATGCTCCTTGAGAACAGTGCTGACTGTTTATTGTTCAGCTCGACCGCTTCCGCGCTAGGCCTAACCGCCGGCCTAGTATGAGTGGAGGCGCCCAGCGCGACGCGGCCAGCGTCGCAGCGGGCGTCGCTGCTGGAGGCGACGCCGCTCGCTCATGGCGTGCTCTACATGCTGACCTTCGTCCCACTGGTTCATCGGCTGACACCTGCGCAGCGGATCTGAAGAAACCATCTTCATGGGAGCCTAAACCTCCACCACTGCCCGATGCGGACTACAAGGTGATTCTTCGGATACGCGGGGGTCTCGACTGTACCAAGTTGCACCCCTGTGTCTTACGACAACTCGTTCTCAAAGCAGTTGGACTTCCCATCAGCAGCCCTGATCAAATCAGGGTCAATCCCACCAGTCACACAGTGCTCGTGAGTACGTCAAGCATGGACCGAGCAGATTTATACCACAACATCCGGACCTTAAAGTTCAACGGAGTCCCCTACGAAGTCGTCACCCACGTTGCCGACCCTGTAGATTCTTGTCGTGGAAGGTTTCATCTCCCTCTGGATTACGCTGACGAGGAAATCCTTCCAACCCTCCAAAGATGTAATCCAGCCATGACCATTGGGGCCGCTCGCCGACTGAGCACCACCGAAACCATCTTGGTTGTTTTCCGTGGCACGCACGTCCCTTTTTACATCAACTACGAAGGCTGCACGCTTCGCTGCCGCCCATTCCGACTGAAGGTGGAAGCCTGCACCCGTTGCCGAAAAATTGGACATCGCCAGGATGTCTGCCCCTCTACTCCCGATGCAATCTGTCACAAGTGCGGACTGAAGGATTCCTCAATGGACCATGAATGTGAACCCGTCTGTGTCGTGTGTGGTGGAGCTCACATCACCGGTTCCCCATTGTGCAAACAGCGTTACAAGACTAAGACACCTAAATACCAGACACCTAAGCCCTCAGAAGTTCCATCATCCCGGACACCGAGCCTTAATCGCTCGCAAGAGCGTGGCCCACAGCGGGGTCGCAGCAAGAGCAAGAGGCGGGGCCCAAACTCGACTCCCAAAGAACTTGACTTCCCGACCCAGTCAACGAACCCCCATTCCACCAGTCATCTGCCAAACCCATTAAAGGTAAGCTGGGCACAGGCAGCTTCCTCTAACTGCTCCTTATCTCAAAACATTAGCCTAGAAAAAGTTCTAGCTGAAAACGCTAGCCTCAAGGCAGAAATTCAAAAGTTAAAGCTCGAGCTACAATCCCGAATGCCCCTTAGCAATCTTTCGCAGCATTCCGAACCACGATCTTTCATTCCTGCTCAATCGCCCCCTGCTGTTGAACCCACGATACCTCTTCCTCCTACTGACATGGACACTACAATGCCTCGAGACACCTCCCAGCTGCCACCCTCAAATAAGCGCAAAACCCCTGCCACACCACGCGAAGAAGAATCTCTCAGCGACACAGTTCTAACTCTTAATGATAGGATAAACGCCCTCGAAAATAAAACACAGAAGAAATTCGCCGTCATTGAAAGTAAGATTTCTCACATAGAGAGCAGATTCACAGCTCAGGAGACGGGCCAAGCTGCCATAAATGACAAACTTGACAAGTTTCTAGATTTTGTACAAACTCAAATGCAGCAGACCACTGCATGGATTGCGGCCGTCACGGCCAATAATCCAAATATAGCCGTACCCGCCTTCTCTCCTACACCCCCTCCCGACAATGGCTGCAAACCCTAATCGCTCGAACTTTGTAGTATGGCAATGGAACTGCAGGGGGTTCCGCAAAAAGAAAGCGACTCTTCAACAATATTTGGCCTCCTGCCCCAAACCCCCTGCAGTCATTGCCCTACAAGAGACCCACGGAAACATAACTTTTCCCGGTTACAGTGTACACCAAACTAAATCTCTAAATTCTCCCGATACTGCAATATTAACGCAAAAACATTTGACGGTAACTCACTCTAATTTCGACGGCGTCGATGTGGAGCACAACTTTTTGGAGGTCCTTCCTTGTAAAACTCAAGAATCGCCTTTATACGTATTAAACGTCTATAGTAGGCCACAGGCGAAACACCATCGCTTCAATACTCTCTTTGCCCGAGCCATTGCGGCCGCGAAACATCACCCTCTCCTAATACTTGGTGATTTTAATGCACCAAATCAAGTATGGGGCCACTCTGTTTCTACACCCAAGGGTAGGGCTTTGTGGGTTCACATACAGGATCACCGCCTCACCCTCCACAACAATATAGACATGCCCACTAGATTAGGTAATAGTGTAGCTAAAGATACATCTCCCGATCTTACACTCAGCCATCGCGTTCACTTTGTCACATGGACCAACCTGAACATTAACTTCGGTAGTGACCACTACATTATTCAAACTACCATACACTTCCGACACAAACCTTTAGCTCCCAAGCGCCTGAGCCTTATTAACTGGAACAAGTTTCGCGAGGCCCGTCACTGCTCGGCGCCTACTGAGATAGATGATATCTCGGAATGGGTACAGCAATTGCACACTGACACAAAAACGCATACCACCATGTTACCACCTGATACGCCTTTTACAATAGTTGACACCCGACTTCTTCACATGTGGGAAGCTAAGCAATCTCTCCTCAAACGCTGGAAGAAGAGGCGACACAATCGCCGACTGAGACTGAGAATTGCGAGACTCGATTTGCAAATTCAGGACTATGCCATACAGCTTGCTTGTCAACAATGGACCCAGAAATGCGAAAGCATGCATGGCCACCTAGACAGCAAGATGACATGGCAGCTCCTGCGGCATTTATTAGACCCTACCATATCACGTACCGCAAATAATCATCACATTAACAAACTACTTCACTCGCACAAAGGTAACTTAAACACTCTTTTTAATGATCTTCGCGACAAACACCTACCCAGCGCGTATCGATACGATGCACCTGACTATATCGGACAACCAAATGATGATCTCAGTAGCCCCATAACGGAGGCTGAGGTTAGACACGCGCTTGCGAACCTTCGCACCTCATCTGCACCAGGCCCTGACCTCGTCAATAATAAACTTCTCCGCAACTTAGATGAAAACTCAATTATAGCCCTCACTAAATTTTTTAACCACTGCTTCGACACTTCTACCTTGCCGGCTGCGTGGAAGGACGCCAGAGTTATTTTCATACCAAAACCTGGTAAGCCCATAAACACAGCCAACCTACGTCCGATTTCCCTCACTTCATGCATCGGAAAAACACTTGAACATGTAATCCTCAACCGCCTTAGCAAATTTATAGAAGAACACAACTTATACCCTCACGAAATGATAGGCTTCCGTAAATCCCTTTCCAGTCAAGATGTCATGCTTCGACTGAAGCATGACATCATTATCCCTAACTCTAGCCTCGATACTCAAGCAATTCTCAGTCTCGATCTCCATGGGGCTTTTAACAACGTCAGCCACACTGCCACATTGAGTGAACTGAGCGCTATAGGCGTTGGTAAAAAGATTCATGATTACATATCTGCGTTCCTTTCGAACCGTACGGCAACTATTTACATTGGGTCTGAACACTCTTGTTCTTACTCCTTGGGGAGTTTCGGCACACCTCAAGGATCAGTGTTATCACCTTTCCTTTTTAACATCGCGATGATGCCGCTGGCTCGAACGCTGAGATCCATATCAGATCTCAAATTTTCACTTTATGCAGATGATATTACCCTCTGGATGACAGGCGGCTCCGATGGTCACATTCAGGAAACTCTGCAGACTGCTGCTGACAGGGTGGTGGTTTGTGCGGGTAACATGAATCTGACCTGTTCACCCACTAAATCTGAACTGCTCCTCCTTCCTGCACATCGGGGCTCTGAAAAGCACATCTCTGATATACAAATAACACTGAACAATACACCCGTGCCTAAAGTTGACAGACTCAGGGTGCTTGGACTACACATACAACGAAATCGACTAAACACACACACCATTAAAGCACTTCAAACAACTGTGGACCACACTCTACGCCTTATAGGCAGGATATCTAATAAGCATGGCGGGCTACGAGAGGCAGAGCTCCTCCGCCTCATCCAAGCCTTCGTCCTCAATAAAGTGACTTATTCTCTCCCTTATCTGTTCCTTCTGAGAAGAGAACAAAATAACGTAGACACTTTGTTACGTAAAATCTACAAATTCGCTCTCGGAGTCCCCATTCGAACGTCCACCGCACGGCTCATGGAGACAGGCACATTGAACACCTTAACTGAACTTATTGAAGCACACTTAACTTCACAATATGCTCGTCTTTCCAACACACAGACCGGAAGATACATACTCGATACCCTCAGTATCAGGCCAACTCCAACCACTAACGCCAAACACACTATTCCGCGTGAAATACACAAGAATCTACTCATTCCGCCGCTCCCTAAAAACATGCACCCTGTGCACCACGAGCAACGTCGACGACAGCGTGCAAAAACTCTCGAAAAACGATTTTCTACTTCTAAAGAAGTGCTCTACGTTGACGCTGCCGAATACAGTACTCGTCCTTTTTTCGCCCTCTCAGTTGTGAATTCGCTAGGTCAGATATCTGCTGCTGCTTCTATTTCTGCTTCCTCTTCTGAGGAGGCGGAAGAAGCAGCCATATCTCTGGCCCTTACAGTTCCAAACTATTCACTTATTATTAGTGATTCAAAAACTGCCATCTACAATTTTGGAGCGGGTAGGGTGTCCAAAACAGCCCTCTCCCTCCTTTTGGCCCATCCCCCGCAACAAGACACGGCTTTAATATGGACTCCCGCGCACGCGGGCCTTGCCGGTAACGAGGCGGCTCACGCCAGCGCCCGAGGATTTACGTTCCGGGCGCAGGCGCTGGAAGAGCCAGGCCCCGTTTCGACAACGGCACCGTTTGCTGCGCGGGATCGCCTTTTAACATTTCACGACATCTGTAGTCACTACCGCCTTGGTCGTTTATCCTTACCGCCGCTAACGTCGAAATCCATACGAAGGCGCGAAGTACTGTGGCGACAGCTGCAGACTCACACCTTTCCTTCTCCTTACATTCTTCACCTCATGTACCCTTCTCTTTACCCGTCCTCCTCCTGTAAATATTGCTCCGCACAGAAAGCAAATCTTAATCATATCATGTGGGGGTGCCCTAAGCACCCCCCTCCACCGTCCCTTCGAAAACTAATTAGTAATGAGGAGCAGTGGGAGGCTGCCATGCGCAGCTTGAAACCCGACGTCCAGGAGGCCATCCTGGGTTGGGCAGAGAGGGTTGCGGAGGACTATCGAGCGTAGCAATCTCTCCTCATCTCTCTTCCATTGCACCTTTCCTTTACAAAGGAAAAATAAAGTTTATACCTACCTACCCACCTTTTGTTTTTTCTCCCAATATCACACTCGACTGAACAATGATCACTGAAGTGTATTGGGTATACAGCATATGTGTTGCAGTGGGCTAATAATTCATGTGACACGTGAATGCGATCAAGGCGTGCATGGCTATTCCCCTGAAAATGTGTGAAACGCACTTCCCGCGTTCCTTCCATACTGCTGCCACGTCTTCTAACTCGAATTCAGTAACTACGTCCGCTAGCGTCCTGCTACTTTTATCGTAAATGGCGCATCCGTTTGAACGATCCTTGCCCTTTGAGGACGAAGTTAAAATCACAAAGAACTACAGATTTCTTTTCCAAAGTGAAGTGCTGCTTTAGACATGAAAAAAGTGATCGCTCCTCGCAAATGGTTGGTGCATAAATACACACAATACGCCACTGGCATTCACTAAATACAATATCACTGGAAACCAATCTACCAGACGGGCAAGAGAAGGTATCTTGCACTGCCAGACCCAGTAACTTCTCAATGAACAAAACACAGCCTGCAGACGTGCCTAGCGCTTGACTTACAATTGCGTAGTAACGCGCCGTAAACTTCAGCACCATGCCCCGGGTCTCTTCCTCACCGTCTACTTTTGGTTCTTGTACAGCTAGTACATCCAGATTATGATCCACGAGCAACCTGTAGACTTGGCTCTATTTCCGCTTGGCAGTACCTCAAATATTTAACGTTGCCACTCTAAGTTTTGGTGCAAAAGCCAAGTCTACACAGTGAAGAAGTTAGCCCTGGGCATGTTGCTTATTTTTAGCGTCTATCATAGAGCTATCTTCGGAGTCTCCAGGAGGACCCGTGCCACTGGAGGACAAATGTGGCCAGTGTTTATCCGATATCGGGTCGGGACTCAGCCTTGTGCTGCTGCGTCGAAACGAAGTTGCCTCCGCAGGTGGCCCCTCTTCATGCTTTTCACTGCGCATCTCACGCCGTCCTGCAGACTGTTCACGCGGTCTTTTGCTTGGCGCCCCATCACTGGTACTCTCGCACGACACTGGAAGTTCAGTTAATACCACCGGCTCAGGCTCCTTCGATGGGGTGCTTTGTGAAGCTTTTCTCGGTTTGGCCGGCTGGCTCTCGAGTAACATTCCCAGATGCTATGTCTGCTTGTACTGTAGGTCCATAACCACCAGTCGGTGTGGCTGTACCTGTGGAAGCATCTGGGTTCACCACGTCATCTACGCCTTTCGCCGCGTCTTCAGCTATGGTCGCATCCATCACCAACTCTGCTGTCTTTTCACCTTCAGCTGATTCGATAGCGGATGAGTACGTGCGCATGCACTCATCTTCGCTGTGGCCAAACCGCCGACAACGCGAGCATCGGGGTACCTTACACTCTCTTCTAACATGGCCGGTACTTTAGCGGCGCAGAAACTGCATTGGCCGACCAGGTGCAACCACAAGTACCAGTTCACCAGCCACCCTGATTTGATGTGGGAGATCATCAACCTGCACGCCACTCTTGAGCTTAAGAAGCACAGACCGTGTGGTTGACCCCTTGAAGCTAACTCCTTGAACACGCCAATGCGACCGGGTAACTTGTACGACCTTCCCAAAAGCCGCCAATGCCGTTCGCAAGTCTTCATCGTTGACGCCATACAACAGCCAATGAAGACGCAGCCGCACCTGCTTATCCTGAGGGTATAGGATGATGCAGCGTCGCCCCTTGACCTTCAGCTCCTTCACGTCCAGCCGGCGTTTCGTAGCGTCCGCGTTGTTCATGGTGACTGCCCAGACAGGATTTATCTGGTAGGCCCCTAGTGCCCACACCTCCAGCAGCAGTCCTGTAGGACCGAGCGCGTCCTGGCAATCTTCTACTCGATACGGTCTGCCACGCACATCACCATGTAAAAACACAGCGTCTTGCACGACGCGTCCCTTGGGCAGTGGTTGCAAAATAATCTCGTATCCTGCATCTTGGTCTTCGCTCATCCTGTTACCGCGGCTAGTATGTGCCGCGAACGCCGCTTCTATGGAGCACATGATCCTTGCGTCCGACGCGCGTGAGTGCTGACGAAAGAATAACTGAGATACTCAGGAGCTCGTGAATTGTTGTCAAACTTGCCTGAGGAAGGCTTGATGTAGGGAAAGCAACTGCATTAATACGACTTATAAAGCGTTTTACAACAGCGAAAGAACAACCAGTCATCGCACAATGCGAATAGCGTAACGAGTGGGCCGTCCAATACTCCAAGTCATCACAAGATCTTGTTCTTGTTTCCGTAATAACTTTGGCACATAGGTACTTCAGCCTTAATTCCTCATCGTCGTCAGCCACTGCATAGACAATCGTCACAACATTCCTAGCAAGTGTTTAGTGGATACCACGCTTCACGGAAGAATGACGAAAAATAGGATAGCGACTGCCAGCCTACTACCTGAAAGCCTATTATTATTGCACTAGTGGTTACCAAGCAAGCGTGCTTGCCGTAGTTACCCAATGAGTGTTCTCAAAAGTCTCTGAAAGGCCGCTTTTCTAACTTTTACTGTGACTGTGCAGCGTCTACCGTGCCGGCCTGGCGTTTTTCTCGTTTCCTTGTATCTTTTCTTTCTTAACTTTTTTGTCCCCTTGCCTAAAGCCCCAGTGTAGGGTAGCCGTTCGGATGTCTTTCTGGGTAACCTACCTGCCTTCTCCCTTTTATGGCTTCCTTCCTTCTTTCTTTATTTCTCTTTCTTTCTTTCTTTCTTTCTTTCCAGTCGCGCTGCTCCTGTCCTAACGCTTCCTGGCCTTCATATTAGAAATTCGACTTTTGTTCACGCGCTTAGAAATGCAATGCTTTGGACGCTATATCATAGAGAAATAAAAAAGGTGAAGAGTGGACACTCCCGTAGACCCCAGCGGCCCAATCGACTCTAGCACACCTAGTGGTTGATGAGAGCAAGTGGCGTGCGCTTCCGGTTTCGGTTTCACTGGCGCAAATTTTGAATTACTTTGCATAACCGACGTTTGGCTATGTCGAAAGTTCATGATTTCAGACCTATTCATCGCCCAAATGGATAGTTTTTGTAGGTCGTTTTGATTTAGCGATTCCCTGTTTTGTTTTGTTCAGTGGTTCGAGCGAATCGGTCGTGACGTAATTTTTATTTCGCTTAAGTTATAATAAAAAGAGATGCAGGTAATGATAATTCACTACGGTTTTATTCATCGCGCTTGTGTTTTTCTTTTGGAACAAGTGATCAATGTATATATCAGTCAAAGAAACAGAGCATCCGCAATGTTTTATTCAAAGGCAAGGTAGAGTATGAGAATATAAAAAGCACAATATGACAAAGGTAGACAACAAATGCATGTCGCCTTACAAATAAATTGCAACAATTATTGTAACAAATACATAGAGAACACAGACAACGCACACATCGCTAGAGTTGGCAGAAGCCGAGAAGCTGGTGAAGTATGACACACCGGGCCAGTGGGTAAGGATCTATGGCAAAAACACAGCGCACAATGCTGATGAAGAAGGAAGAAGTGACATATACACAGCAATGAAGTCGCGAATCACGCCTGGGCTTAACCGAAATAATGCATAGAAAAAAAGAGCGCACAGAAACCACACGACACAATATAGCAGAAAGGCAAAGGTGCAGTGTGCTGGCTGTGCTTAAGAACAGCTAGTCCAAAATGAAAAAAAGCAGACTTGATGCCTGCTTGTCCTCAGAAAGGTAGGGCTTTGCAGCTTGCTCACTACGTGAAAGACAAACTTTATGCTACAACACTGGCAGGTCTTGTGGCTTTTGTTATGCGTCGCCTTCATCAAAAACTTAAGATCCCAAGTGATTTGCGTCTGGGTGTTGCTGTGACGCTTGCGAGCTAAAATAGATTGTAGTCATCACTTTATCCAGAATTGTGGACTTTAATTGGTGCTACGAGAGCGGTATTACAGGGATAATAAATAGCAGAAGGAAACCACTTTGGCTCATTATTTTTCACAAAGGCTCTACATCGTACGTTATCACTCACAAGCTATATAAAAATAAAATGGCAGCGTCCGCAGCCCCATCAAACGCTACAAGTTTGGGTATTCTTTTGAAAATTTTGATGGGCAAGATGAGGAGGTTGATGAGAAGCTAAAATACGAAAAGCGTGATAACATGAACCGTGCCCACTTCATACTGTGTTCCTTACCCGCTCGAAGACATTTCAACAAGTGGTTTTGTTATCGATATATTACTTGAGCTGGAGAGATAAAGCATACACAGTGACCAAGCGACCCACAGTAAAGTGTACAGTTCGCCCGTATTTGCTACAAAAAATACAGACAGGATACCCAACATTCTTTTTAAGGTTATGCAAATCACTTCGAGCGAATACACAGTGTTCGTACTCCTCATAGCGGGTAACCAAAACAATGAATGCAACGAAGGAGTGGTTAGTCCAGTTGAACTGAATATAAGCATATAAGACCATAATGAAGTCTGCTGTAACGAAGTAATAACATAACAAAGCTATTGCAGGATTCGGCTCAACTCGAATACTTTAGTGTAAACCCGCCGCTAATTGCTAACCTTTGAACTTGTCAAGCTGCATGCCCGAGATTGAAGACTGGAACCTAACCCTGTCTAAGTTTCGGTTCACAAAACGCACATGCCAACATAAACGAACCCGGCAAAACATTTTCAGAAACTTAGCGCGACACCCAGCAGAGCAGAAATGAAAATCGCCAACACTTGACAGGTGGTGATACAAAACATCGCACACTTTCAGGTGATGTGCAGTGGCCTCAATTATGGCAAGAAAGTGAGATTCAAGTTGTTGTACGTATGCAAAAGCTGCTTCCGATGGCACAGTGAGATTCCCAAAAAGTTTGCTGGGGACGTGGTATGCTTTGAGCATTGTGAAATACTGGTGGGTACTCTTAAGCGTCTCACTGTCGTCTTTCAGTAACTGTGGGCAACTGCAACCGTCACATGCATTCCGAAGGAAGTGTTTGATGAGAAAACCAGCTACATAATATGCAACGGAGTCATCGATAATATGGGAGTGAATGTTTGTCGCAAGTTCAGAGAGATCGTCTAGAGCGGGAAAGTCGTCAGGCTGTGGCTGTGCACACTCCTCATTATCCACAAGAGACGCACTGGTGAGGAAGAATGGCGAGAGCTGCTCCTGGAGGAGTTCACATTCATCATCCTCGACATTTCCGTATTCTGACAGCTTGAAGAGTTTTCTTATGCAGATGTGCTTCAGGCCACAAATAAATTGTGCTACATTGGGGTTGGTGTTGCAACCCTGTTTTTGCCTAATGTGGCCAAATATGTTTTCCAGAGGATCCTGTTGAAGCCTGCGTGTTAACAGGTATTAGAAATTGTAATTTTTGGAGAGGTCGTCCCATAGTTGACAAATTGCCTGAATTGTAATTTGCCAACCTACGATGGTTTGTGGTTGACGTCTGCCAACAAACTGCCATGATGCAATCCAGGGAAGCTGGCCTCGGAGGAAGTCAATCAGCTCTGAATCATTTTTCATGATTGCATGCCGCAGCTTTTGCGAAGTTCTTTTTTTACTCGAGCTGTTCAAGTCATCGAAAATCCTGTCCATACGATCACAAAATTGAGCTGTAGTGATGGTCGAGGCAGGCAGCACCTTCGCATACACCATTGCCGTGATAGCAATCGAAACTGATGCACTGAGGACCTGAGTTGCTCTGCTGACCTTCATATTAGAAAAAGGTTTCTGATGAACGTGCCGTTCAGTCAACTTTGGAGCCAATCGCAACGGCAACTCATGTGAGGATCGGTAAAGGCTTACAATGTGCGACCAGTTAACGATGTCATCCCCAATGTATAACTTGTGTGCTTGGACATTATTGCGCGTTGTTTTAATTAAATGCGGAACATCAAAAATGTAATACACCCGCTCACCATTAACTTCAAAAAAAGGCTTTGCTACAGTCACTCTTAGTTGGTTAGCAAGACCTACATTTGAACTGCCCTGGTCACAAATGACTGCTTTCACTGCAATATTAATGCTCCTAAGCTCCAAAATGAGTGACACCAGCAAGTTATGCATAACAGATGATGGTGTTGATGTGTGCCCTATAGTAAAAGCAACCGGTTGAACCCACTTTCTCGAAACACCAACAAGAAGAAAAACCAGTGCTCGATCAGCGATGGTTGAAGTGCGATGAGTGCCATCATCTGTAAAACCCTGGACAACGTCTCTTGAAACATCATAGTACAAATTCTTTTTGAGTGCTATTTCGTCGAAAACTAAAGCGCACACTCGGTCCCGTTCATTCCAAGCTTGAGTATTTGTTGCAATGGAAGAAAGGATTCCTGGAATTATGCCTGGAGTCATCTTTACATTAGCTAGCCACCTCCTTAATGAACGCCGGGAGGGCAAAGAAAAATACGGAGCCAGAAATTGGTATGCTCGCGGACCTCGGAAGTTTAAGTGAAGAGCGAATTTCTTGAACCACACGGGAAACCGCTGGCCCTTGCGTTTGGGCCTCAAGCGAACATGTGCAGAAAAAAGTTTAAAAACCTCCTCGGTGACGTGCGGTCGGATAACTTCAAGGGCCTTCGTAGTCGATGACGGTGCTTGGTGAGGCTGTCTCTGCAGTCTTTTGATAGTTTTCCGCTGTGCTGCTACTTTGGCTTGCAGATGTTTAATGGTTTGCTTGTACTTCATTGATGGAGACATTGTCGCTGGCACACAGGAACGCACTGCAATAAACAAAAAAAATTGATGTAAAAGCGAAGAACAACTAATCCCATACGAGCACTTTCCTCGCTCTTTCAGACCCAAGGTGCACAACTTTCTGTGGTACAAAGTTTTCGATTCCACTACCTAAAAACAAACCATTCACAATGTTGACAATGCACAAAAAAATGAAAATCACTGAGAGCCCACCCTTACAATTTGTAACTGCACACGTAGTGTCCTTTTGAGGATAGTTTCCTCAGAATGTCCTAAACATAAAATAGCACATTAAAAACTGCTGCAATAAAAGCATAGTCACCATTTTCTCTAAGGCACTCAGGCGTGGAGCTGTTGGCGGAGACGTCTTCTGGAGGGTCTTGTGAAGCTTGTTCAGTGCCTCGGACAGTGCTGTCGGAACAATCTTGCGAGCGGCCTGCGGAAGTCTCTATATCAATCCACTCTGGTGTTGAAGTGAACATACAACTTACCGGCCACACAAGTTCCTTTTGTGACAGCTGAACGACTGGTTAAGGTTTTCTCCGGCAAAACTAAATCATCAGAAATTCTTTCACCAGCTACAAGGGAGCTGCCACCTGCAGAGGTTTGGTCAACAGTCAATTTGGGTAAAAAAAAAAGAAATCGCGACACTGAACGCACCCTGTTCATCGGGGCACTTCAATGTGTGGGAGCCGCTTTTTGAAGCCTCTACCGCAGGTCCTGAAGAGATGAAATTACGACAATGTGTCAGTAAGAGGCTTAAAATAACACAAACTGAAGCTCATCCGCACCTTGCAGTGCAGCTTCTGCAGCCATGTCACAGTCACTACTTGAAGCGACGCTCAGAGAACCTGCATATATGTGCAGTTGGTACAAGTTACAAAGCTTGTAGCATGGGGAAACTTAAACAGATCTTTCAAACGCATAAATTGGTCGAACGTGGAAGAAAAGAGACGGCACCAACTAGGAAACAAGTAATTTGTGATTTTTGGAATTATCAAGAGTGGCAGCTTTCACTGATGAAAGGTATACGTGTGACGTAAGAAGGCAGGGATGGTTAGAAGAAGCAGATGAGGAAGAAGTGCAGAACAGAATAAACATGGCGTATGAGCCAGGCCACGTCTCCCATTCATCGTAGCGTCACACAAGTCGACAGCATGAAGACCTGGCCACCACTAATCAGCCACACATCATTCACGAAGCCGCCGGCAGTACGCCTCAACTGAATATCGACCACAGAAGAGGTGATCTCAGGCGCGAGCAGTTACCGGCATCATGGCAAAACCATCAACCGACCTTCCCATCCCCAAGTACACCGGAGCAGCGGACGATGGACCTGTACAGGACTGGTTCGACCTGTTCGAGCTCCACGCTACCGCTGCATCTTGGTCGGAACGGGAGATGGTTATGAACTTCAGCGACTACGTCACCGGTGAGGCATTTAAATTTTACCTTATTCACATATTCGAGAACGACGAGTCATGGCAAAAAAATCAAAGAGGAGATGATTACCCGTTTTAATGGCTATGACCAAGACTTCCTCATTGCCAACCATCTAGAGACAACTGTACACTATCGTCAATTTCCTAAGCAGTTCTCAAGCATTCGAAAGTCCAGTGCGAATCGACAAGTGCCTCAAGAAGAAGTGGCACATGAGTTTACTTTCAGAAGACCATGCGTGTTTTGGGAAAAACCTAACCATCAAGCACGCCTCCCTTCTGCACGAAAGCCGGCATTTCGAAAGTCCTCACTCCAGCCTACGACGCGAGACATTGCCCACCGACCTGATGCTCGTAATTCTTCGTCTCGCATACGCGGTCCACCACGCGGTTTTCCATCACGCGGCTCTTCAGGCGCTCCTGACGCTCACCGTTTGCCTCATAAGGAAACCATGTTCACGATAGACGAGTTCACACACCAAGAAAATACCCAGTCGAGCCATGCTTCTTTCGCCCGGGCTCATGCATCACCGTCCGGTGCACACACCCTCGACAGTCTAAACAAAACAGAACGCTCAGATGCATCGAACGTCGCACGCTACCAGGCGCCAGGACCACTCGAAGTGAACAGCGAAAAAGAAGCCCCTGAAGAGCTCCCTGTCATTTCTACGGCACCGCAGAATTGCCAAAATTTGCAGTTCAAACCTAGTAATGCCATGTCACATGTGGTACCTTCATGCAGTGGTCCCCAATCCAAGAATCGAACAAATTCAGAAGTGCATGATACATCAAGCCTTGTACACAGTTGTCTATCGGAAGCACCCTTAATGAACCCCGTCACCGAAGCCTCTGAAGGGCATGCTAGCAATGATGATGCATTCCCAACTATGCCCGGCAAGCAAGACACCAGTTCACCATTCATCAGCTGTCTACAGGACGCGTCAAACACCGAACGAAATAAATGCCCCATTCCTGAACGGGCGCCACTACAGCCATCTCTTGAGCAGCCTCAGCAAAGCAAGCAAAGCCAAGTTCATAAACCCATGCTACAACGAGAGAAACTGCAACGAGGGCATCGACGAACGCGAAATTCAACGGAAGCGCACGCACCAATAAAAGAACATCGGAAAATAAGATCTCTAAACCAAAGACCGATTCAAGACGTCAGGCAATTTCGCACAAAGTCACCAGAAACGCTCCCTGCACCTGCTATTACACCGACTGCACCACCACAAAAAACGCCGAGAAAGACGCAAAAGCACTGCTTGCACACCGCAAGCACTCAGGCACTTCGTCACAGTCGGTCAGAAAGCACGAAAGCAAGAAGCACCGGAATTGCACCATTCACGACGAAAAATACAACCCCGACGACGTGCGAGCCGCCGATGCAAGGATGCGTTCCAACCTTGCTTAGTCCCCAGAACGGTTCAAGCAGTATTGTCGGTATCCATGTGTAGCCCGCTCTGTCCGGAACGCAACAGTCAAGCTCGACCACCAGAGTCGTCATAAAAATCACCGGACCGCTCCCTCGGCCTTGAAGATTTAGTGAGATTGTGAAACTATGTCGGGACGTCAAACTGTGAATTTGGCCATTATTTTGTTTATTCTCTGCAATTTGTTGTAGCTCGTAACCGGTGCCAGCTTTCGGGGGGAGGGGGAATCGTGTGACGTAAGAAGGCAGGGATGGTTAGAAGAAGCAGATGAGGAAGAAGTGCAGAACAGAATAAACATGGCGTATGAGCCAGGCCACGTCTCCCATTCATCGTAGCGTCACATACGTACATGTGCACTCAGGCTTGAATATAACGTGAAATAGCCCTTTAAAGTCTTTCAAAACAAGTTGCGCAGGTCCAGAGCATCAAAAAATGATAGAAATGTAAAGCTGCTGTTAGGAAGGTAATAGCCCACAATTCACAGAATTTAAGACTTTCCAAGTGTTACTTCTGTAGTGAGGTTTCTCCATCGGCTACAAAGATCTTCAGGGTTAACTGTCGCCACTGATTCAATACAAGTGGCTGCTATTGCACATATTTGAGTTTCAGTCAATCACTTACATGGTGCAGCTGGTTGCACACTGGGAACAGCCATTCTTGTAAGCCTTGTGTGCCCAGGGTCCATGAAACTTTGAGCAGTAAAATGGTCGCTACAAACCCTGTACGTTGCGTACAATAGGCTGGCCGGCTTACTCAGGAGATCATCGCGTCCAGCATACTGCATCCATGCTTTCATCCTGCATTGGCAATGAACTATCAGCTGAAAGGGGAAGTGCTTGAATAGTGATTTTTTATTGTTACCCTCACTTAGCAAGTACGAACAGTAAGCCTACAGACATGCAAACCATACAAAAGCTTTAACACACCTGCCGTTCCGTGGTACGCAGAAGAAACTCGTCCCAGGCTTCTTGTGGGTTCTGCCATTGTTGAAGCACCACGATACACAGCAGTAGCTGCCGTAGCTTGGACGGCCGGACGGCATGGCGTCAGCACGGTCTGAAAATGTTAGTAAGTGGATGCTTCGCTGTCAAATTACAAAAAAGATATGTGCACGTCATAAGTGTACCAGCGAACCCCTTTGAATGATTAGCTAATCGATGCACAATACAAAACCAGTGATACATCTCTGACCCATAAAACTCTGACTTACAAAGATATACGTCAAGACCACGAACAAAGATCTTCAGAAGTTTCCAGGCCGCTATCCCTTGTAATGCAATGATATCGCGGCCTGCAAACTTTAGAACACCTTCGTGCGTACGCAGTATCAGCAGTACATTGGGAAGAAAAATCGTAGTTGAAATTTGTGCGGTAAAATTATATTGGAAACGTCAAAAAAATTTGTGGGCAGCTTGCACTAGTGGCACAAGGCTAGCGAAGAAACGAAGATGATGGCCACTTGGCTAGTCCAGATTTGCCTCCGGCACACCAAGAATTATTCGTGTTCCGAGCCTTCGGGAAATGCGTCGTGAAGCATGCGAGGCCCAGCAAACGCTTCTCAATATTTTGCACCGAGCCTACGACCTAGCTGCCCAGCTATGCTCAGCGCACAGACGCTCGCGTCCGTGGCAGACGCAGCACGCGTCGCCTCGGCTTGACGCCGTGCCGCCTTTGCTATACTGCATACGTTGCACAATGTTCCCGTCTAACCGCCGCATAGAGCCACAAACTTTCTTTTTAGCGAACCTCCCAGTCCTTACAAGCTTCAGAAAAAGGTTACAACTGCGTGAATGAGACGCCACGTAAGAAACAAACTCGCACACACGAAGCGCAACGTGTGTGTGTGCATCTTTCTATGTTTGTTGCATGGTGTCTTTTTCGCGCAGGCGTAACCGTTTTCTGAAAAAATGACCCAACAAGACCAACAACATGTCATTCAACAAGCTTCGCTTGAAAACGTGCCTCACCTGTTATCTCACGCTTGAAAACGCCGACGTTGACGAAAGCGACGAAAGCTTCTCGCTGTCAGTCATGCATGGGCTTGTCGCTGGGTAGATGGTGTTTATGACAGTACGGCTGAAGAAAAATAATCGCGTAAGGTGTGTTGAATAAATCGTTTTTATGTATAAAGAACATACCAAATTTGGGCGTGTAATTATTAATTTGTGTAAACAATTCTGTTGCATTGATTATAACTGTGTTTTTTTTTACGCTTGCGCCCTCTGACGTTTGGTGGGAGCACTAGTTCGTTACGTAGTCGTGACGCACTTCCTGAGGCCAGGTTTTGCGGAGTGTCCGCTCTTGTCTTCTCCTTTCTCTATGGCTATATGCAACAAAAAGAGTCATGCGTTTATGCCTAGGGAACAGTCAATCGGTGTTGTGTTATCCTTGCGTGTTGCTGCTAAATAGGTAATTGTTCTGACTACGACAATAGAAAATGACGAGTGACATACGTGAAAGATTATGGTTGACATATCAGAAATGGATAATCGCTGACAACAACACAATAGAGAGGAAATAAGTTTTTGAAAAACGGCATATGCAAGAAAACAGGCCACGTTTTTGCATACTCGCAGGCAATGTATTTCTCACCTACAAAGCCACTGCCACATCCGCCAGTTCGAAATCTGAAGTCCACTTCATGCTTCACTTGAAAATGTAGTCGGCACCTGAATTTTTGCTGACAGCCCACATAGTCAAAGCCACTCGTGCGGTCTAGAGAATAGAGGTGCCCTCACTGCTTCTTCAGCCAACGACCGATGGCGACACTGTTTGATTGGGGCGTTTATCGGAACTCGCTGATTCTGACGTTGTCCGCGTGCATTGCATGTAGAATAAAAGGCAGTGAAGACCACCGTTTCGGAGAACATTGCAGTCATGCACGCTAGTGATCATGTCAACGGTGAGGGAACAAAACGGAACACATTCACCTAACTGAATATGTTTGCGGGGTAAATTGTGGTTTACTAGTGACTACGAAGTGATTATAACGGCCATTATCTTATATAACAATCCAACATAGCCCGCTCTCCACAACGGCATAGGTGTACGACAAAACCTCTCTTGAAATTAGCGTTCGCAGAGAAGGATGGTCATATTTTTTTCTAATTACGCATATTTGTCGCACAAGACAACTGTTTTACATACATTTTGATATCTTTATGTCACGCTGATGTTGCCATTAAATTAACAATGACGCTAGTGAGCTATCACATCGACAAATCTGAAGCATAAATAAAAAGAAACATTGAAGTACTGATAATTTATCAAACGCTTCAATAAATTGCGTGCGACGCGGTATTCTTTAAAAAGAAGTGGGACTTTTGTGTTTCCTAGGGTCTAAAGCGCAAAATAGAACATGACACTTCACAAAAAAAAAGAAGTGAGCACTGCCGGTAGAATTACAATAGTCCGAAGGCCGGTCATGTGGAATGCGGAATGGGTGTCGTTGTAGTTTGTTTATGCGGTGGACTTGCGGCTAGCCTGCCCTCAGAGCACTGACTTGAAATGTGAAGGACAAAGACCAAAGGTGCTTGTTAATTAAGAGCAGCTACCGTGCGATGTCAGGTTGATCGCGAAGTTTGTTCGCTTTTTTGCACTTACATTTAGGGTGGCTCCTTTGCTGTTGTCTCTTTCGTTGTTACACTTGGTTTCCGGCCTGGAGAGATTTCTTATTTACCATGCAGAATGGGTGTTAGGATACAAGAAAGCGAGCTCACCGACTTTCAAGTGCATTTCTTGTTCTATATGAAGCGTACGGAGAAATCCGATAATTCTGGCGCTCGGGCAATGCGGACATTATTAACTTCCGCTGTCGAAGAAAGCTCGAACTTCTAAAATTGAAATCGTGATAGACAGCGCAGGAGCACTCCTCCACCTGAAAGTAAGGTCAGCAGCATTCGTTATTTCTGCAAGAAGACTTTTATTCGTCCACTCTCAATCTAATTGCTTCTTACCCTTTGCACCGAAGAGCAATGAGGATTTGGGAAAAAGTTTTGTCTTCCTTACGTTAACTTTCCATCGTGCCCAAAAATGTAGCTTGGTAAGGGAAATACAAGAACCGTTGCGCAGGAGCCAAGGTCTCTTAGTATGTGTACGTGCGTGTGCGAGTGTGCACGTTTGTGTGTGTTTTGCCGAAGACTATACGTCATTATTAGCTCTTCTTACACATTGCCTTACTTATATATTATCAGCCCATAAAACTGGGTCTTCCTTGTTCCGTAAGTCTTTAGGTGAAACTGTTGTATTCATACGATATTGAGCCACCACTGCGCGATCGCACAAGATAGAGCCCTATTATCACTTTAGGCTCACAATTTCATGTTGAAAGCTTTCCGAAAATAGTAATAGTTCTTGTCGTTGTCGATGTTGTTGTATTAAAGTGTTTGTGTGCGCGTGCACGGGCGTGCGTGTGTGTGTGGATGTGAGTGTGTATATGTTTGTGTGTATGTTCCAAAGAGATTTATTGCTGTATGTTCCCGAGAGATTTATTGATATGTGGGATTTAACGTCCCAAAACCACGATATGATTATGAAAGACGCCGTAGTGGAGGGCTCTTGAAATTTCGACCATCTGGAGTTTTTTAACGTGCACCTAAATCTGAGCACACGGACCTACAGCATTTCCAATGGAGGCGGAAATGCAGCCGCCGCCGCCAGGATTCACTCCCGCGACCTGCGGTTCATCAACCGAGTACCTTAGCCGCTAGACCATCGCGGCGGGACACGTTCCCGAGAGATCTGGCAATCGGCTTAATAAGAGCACCAGTTTGCGTGGTCTACAAAAATGTGTGTAGGCCTCCCCACATAGGCCAGGTGGCGCCGCGGCACGCGCGTTTCGCCACCTTTCTAGCGAAAACCGGTCGCTCCTCACCCCGCTTCCATCTTCTGACTGCGCTCTGTCAGCACGTTCTGGCGCTCTGCACGCGCTATTGTGTCGTCGCCCAGCACGTGCAGCCCCACCTGTTACTTGCTGCGAAGGTTTAAAAAAGTCGCAGCATATCCCCGGAATGAATCACGATGAGTGGGGCGAAGCGTCCACCAGTCCGTCCATTCTTTCTTACTTGCGTTCGTCCATGTGACCTTCCGTGCGTCCATTCGACCATACTTGCGTCCGTATGTGCCTCCATGCGTCCATCCGTGCGTCCATTTGTCCGTCCGCCTGTCCGTTCATCCATGCGTGCGTTCCTTCCTTTGTCCGTGCGTTCATCCGTCCGTCCGTGCATCCTTCTGTGCATCCTTTCGTCCGTCCATGCACCCGTCCTTGTGTCCGTGCGTCAGTCCATGCTTGTGCCTGTTCATGCACCTGTGCGTCTGTCCGTCCGTCCATGCGTTCCTGCGTCCATCAGTCCATTCGTCCGTCCGTTCGTGCATCTGTCTATCCGTTGTCTGTCTAGTGAACCCTACAAGTAGCGGCATCTCGCATATTTTCATCATATATTCATCATTTAAAGTACAGCCATCCAGCGGACATTTCAAGGAAACACGAAATGTGGCTACCTAATACTACTGCTACTACTATATCGTGGACGCACGACGCACGACTTAAGGAGTTTCGCTCCTAAGTATGCCGGGATGGATACTGTCAAAATATTTGTCAGACTGCGAAGCTAGCGAAGCCGTATTTTCGACGACGAGCCGAGAGTACGCCGCCGCGAAATTTGGCTTTTAATGATAGGGTAGAACGATTGGCGTTATAACGTGAATTTTAACAAGAAAAATGTATTTTCAGTAAACAGGTATGAGCGCTGTGCGTGAATACACTGCGAACAAAAATAACTGGAGCCACAGTTTAGCTGAGAGACATACATTAAGAGAGCGAATTTGTGAGTCACTTGCGCTTATCTACTGGTTGTACGAGTCTATCCAGCAGCACGTTCTAGTAATCGATGTCCACGTGTTTTAGCGTTCTCAGTTACTGTATGTAGCTTGGTTATATCTTTTTGTAACAACTTTTGGTGTGTCTGTGGATGTTGTGTTCTGTCGCAGTGTTCTGTTGGATTGTAATTGATGTTCACTATCTGTGAGAATAAATTTCTCTAAACACAGCTTGTTTATTTATGGACGGCTTACTGCTTTTCCATAGTTAAGTACCAAGTACTCAAAATCGTTAAACATTTTTTTCGTAACAAACCGGCTTTTTCTGCCTCCGGCGCAGCCGCTGCGAGGCGGTTGCAGCGGGCCGCCGCCGTCGCGTGCTCTTTCCGATCCTAGAACGATTGTACTCGGAGCTGCTGTCTGTTTTGTCCGAGGAGCTCTTCCTCCTCGGTGAAGAGAAATTCCTTCGGCACTGGTGTTGCTCCATTGTGTCGTTCTGTGACGGACGAATGAAACTTGTCTTTCGGCCGGCCTGGTATTGGTAAGCTGATGTGTCGATGCGCCAGCAGAAATCACATGCCAACATGTAAATATGCAAAATGTACATATTCAAGTTTTATTTGTGCCTCTTGTTTACCCCGCAATATTTATATGTGTATCTGTCTTTTGTGACACATTTTTGTGTGGCTACATTCGTGTGAAGCATGTGCATGTTCTTCCCACGTGATCTCATATCCATTTTCATATAAATGACGTCTGTTTTGTCATCATCGTTACTGTATGCGTAAGAAGAAAATGTTCTGTTAAAATGTTATTGACGTCTGTGACAATTGATTTCTTTAAACAGGTCGCAGTATATCGTAATTCTTGTAAGACTGCCTCATCAAGTGTAAGGCCCACGAGACAGTTTTATGCTCTTCCATAGTAGAGTCAAGGTAGTGACATACCAATATTGCCGATGGAGATGAAAATTGAATGCGATGATTGCGTGGTCTGAATTCTGTCAGCAGTTGTAAAAAATTGGAATATTACTATTCACTTATAACTGAAAACGCTTTTATTCCATCTCAACCTCAAATAACGTTTTAGAACGAATAAGAATTAAAATATAATTTGTATAGTTTATTGCTGTGCTTAAAATGTAACAGTTTTCAAAAGCACAAGGGTGTTTTGATGTACAGCGGTTGCTTATCTGTACAGTGGTTGTACAGCTGTGGTACATCTACAGCGGTTGTCTATTTGCAGTAGCTTCAATTTACAAACATCTTTTTTATACGAATATGGTCATTCTGTTTCTCCCCGTTAATAGTTGGTATTACTGTGTACGTCAAAAATTTCTTCATAGGAACAACACCGCGGAAGTATCGCCATACTGCCACATTCCACTCTTGGCGCCATTGCTGCTCACACTGCTTGCATTAGAAACGGTAGAATTTCACGGGCAGTCTTCAGTTCTTCGACATTTTAAAACTTTTGTAACAGCTCATAATGCAACAGGAGTGCGTGCCTGCTTTCCAAGATGACGAAAGAGCGGTGCCTTTAGCGCGCAAAATGTGAGATAGAAGCCAAAAGAAACACGTATTGTGTGCGCTATATGGGAAAACCGAGCAAGCACGGCCCGTCAGAGCACCCATAGTTTTTCGCTCTCTCCACTACGGTGGCGAACGGCGCTGTACGAACTTGAGCCTGTCTTCTTTATTGAAAGGTCCTCTCCCCATTTAAAAGTACAGAGCCCACATTTGGGTCGTAGACAGAAAAATGGCATCCACATGTTTTGATGGGCTGGTGCCACAACCACCAGCAGTTCAACAGTAGAAGAATAGAAAATATTATACTCATGTTATTGGCTCGTTGGTTCATGAATCGTTGGCGAAATGCCGTAACCCATTGGGACCAATTTGTAGATGGTGTATTTGCAAGAGGCGTGAGAAATGTAAATCACTATGCAATAGTACAAAACGAAGAAAAGAATTACAAGATTTTTAAAATTCTGCCGGTATAAGCAAAATGAACAAAGAAGTGTCTCAGACAGGCTGACCGACAATACAATCAGTGTATGACTTGATGATAACTGTAAATGTTCTTACTTAACCCTTTGTGTAGCCCAGCACCTAAAATTACTAGAAGGACACGAATTATTCCCATGTTCACATAATGTGAATGCCAACGATCCTTGGTAGTTGTGTACACGGAGGAAAGTACATCCTTCCCGCTAATAGTTGGGGACTAGCATTTAAAGGGCCATGCCACACTTTTTGAGCATGGTCCGAAAACGCTGCGTATCGGTACTGGAGGCTCCCGAGAACACGCGAGCCAAATAATATAGCGCATCGCGGCCGGCAATTCATAATAAATGATCCAAGTCAGCTAAAAATTGCTTGCTGTTCCCTCGATAAACGGCAAAGGAAGCTCCAAAATCACTCGTAGAAGGCCTTCTACCTGCCATTGGCTGATTCGAACATGGCGCGCTTGGTAATTACAGGGATCGCCGTGCACGTAGGCCACAACTTGTCCACGCGTGAGCACGCGATCACACTGAAAACTCGCGTATTCGAAGAGAAAAAAGGGCTCAAGGTCACGAGGTTCGCGTAAAGTAGTTTTTTTCCCGTGCCAACCACCCCTTCCCTTTCCCCCCTGCTTAGTTTCCAGCGCTTTCGTCGGGACGAGAGAAGATAGATTGCGATTCTACGTGCGACAAATCTCTAAAACTCCGCTCCTACTGGATGGATTCTTAATTTGTTTTTGCGGCGTTGTATTACTGAGGCCATAAGCTCCTTTGGCAAATTCATTGGATGGTTACTTGCACTAGCTTTTCATCAGGTATAGAATGTTTGACAACTTATTCGGGCAGACTTCACATCGAATATAATCTCCAAACTTTCCCACTGTAATATATTATTCCGTATTGCTACCAGCTCAGTGCTGCCCTCCAAAAGCGCACATTTGACCCGTGGTATTAGAGTGAAGCTTTCGCGAATTCATTGAAAATTCGCTTCAACTATTTGGTGACGTCCTCCTCATTAGATGCAGTCCATGAACCGTAAGGCACTGTCTGCGCTCTAAACGCTTGCTTATTACTAGAAGAGGAGGTTGCCTGGCTGCTGCCCTCGTTCCACCCGGATGGGACTCAGGTGATCGATGAAGGAGACGACTCCTCAGCTGGCAGCCGCAGTTGAACGCAGTGATTGCTCCTACGACGTTGTACTTGTATTCGTTGCTGGCAATGTATCAAGGCACTGCCTTCGTCAGGCACAAATCCTGGCTTGCCAAACATTGACGCGCGGCCTTTTTTTCTGGAGGACACAGGAATATACTGGAATCAACAGGGCTCTGGCATGTGTGCTAGCGTCTCTAGGGGAGTGCGGCGGGGGAACGAAACGCGATGCGAAAACTCTGCCACTCACGTGATGAGAAGAGGCGGTGACCCCACTTCCGCATTCTTTTTTTTTTACGACGACAACAGCCGGCAGTTGTTTGGTACGTAACATAGAAGCAATAGCACCAAATATTGACAAGGGCAGTGGAGGGAATGGCTCTTTCAGTCATTAATAAGGCTTTTCTTCCAGTCTGAAGGAAAGATTGTTTTATAGGTTAATTGCTTTATCTTCTCCTTCAACATATCCGTTAAATCGTTATTCCTAAAGTGGAAACACACATTTCGTTTCTCTACTAGCCAGAAAAAAAATTTCCGCCAATCTGCGGGCTTGACTACGAAGGTCGTTGAAACGCGATAGTCTTCTTTCTGGAGGTATACTGTGTGAGATATGGACGCTATCTGTCAGTAATCTTGGAAATGAAAGCTTCTGTGAAACGCAGAGCTACTGATAGAGGGCAGCGAGGAAATGCATCAAGTGGCAGCACCATATCGTCTTAGCGCCATATCGAAATACCCGCGTTTGTGTGCATACTACAGCATCGCGTTGCCGGAGGAGCATAAAAAACACTAGAACTTTTTAGGATAAGGTATCTATGCATTTATAGTAAAAACACACCACCTAATACTTACGTATTCATCAATGCACCTGATATATGCGTGATGTTATTGTTTTTAATGTATATTGTTTTTGTTTTTAATGTATAATAATGACATCATCCTGGACGTACAATCGTCGATGAGAATGTTTACAGATGATTGCATCGTTTATAGAGAAACAAACTGCGAAAGTGATCGGGGCGCAGTTCAAGCCAACTTGGACAAGATAAATGCATGGTGTAAAAAATGGCAAATGCAACTTAATTTGGAGAAGACAATGTGTATGACGTTTTCTAGAAAGAAGGATGAAGCTTTGCCTTCGTATACTATAAACAAGAAGGTCTTAAAAATAGTCTCTGAGTATAGGTATTTGGGCGTATTTTTCACGCTGCAGCTTTCTGTTGGCACCGTCATGCTAATTATGCGACAGTTAAGGCTTGTAGATCGCTGTGGTTCCTGCGGCGAAACATGCGTGAGTTTCCCCAGTCCACGCGGGAATTACTGTACAAATCATGCGTGCGGTCGACACGGCACCCGCCCACTGCACTTAATAAAGATAAATTGGAAAAAGTGCAAAACATGAGCGCCCGTTATGTTCTGGGAAACATTATTAAGAGCCACTTCAGCATGACGCGCTGCAAGCAAGGTTTAGGACGGGAACAGTTGGTCACACGCCGGGCTGAGCAGCGTCCGAAGCTTTTCCATGATGTATACTTATCTCGAACTTGTATTCCTCGTGGCAGTTGCATCTTTCCACCTCATTACGTGTCTGTACGAGTCGATCACATTTACAAAGTGCGGGAGTACTGATGTAAGACAGCAACGTTCGGTAATTATTTTCCCCTAAAACGGTTTCCCAGTGGAATCGATTACCTCCAGTGATCGTTGCCGCTGTTGGTGGTGATTCATTTCTTCCTTTGTTAGAGTCAAGTGAATTGTTCAGTTGATGACGGGTGTTTTGTTGTGCGGTATACATATTGTATTTGTTTTTCTGTATGTTACTCGCTGGCATTTTTCGTACATTTTTGTCAATCTCCATCATGTTGTGTATTCATTGTACTTCCTACTATCTGGATAGGCTGTACTGTACTTGCCGCAAATTGAGCTTGTGTTCTGTCTTCTAATCATGTTGTATTCCCTCCACTGTAATGCCTTATGGCGCTGTGGGTATCAAATAAACAAATGAACAAATATTTGTTTTTTGATCAACAACATTAAAAAAGTTAGAATGCAGCCACTAGATCAAGAGGGCTGGGCGTAGAGAAAGTGGTGAAGCTTTAGTTCGGTTGACAGACATAGAAAAAGACAAACAGACAGACCAAACTTTCTGCTTGAGGTATCCCAAAAAAGACCATCACCCTTAAAAATGTGAAAGTAGCTCAAGAAGATCCCGTGCCACAAGTGTTCACCGGTGGCATCCTCGCGAAAAAGAAAGAATGAGAACTTTCAACGAAGGAAGCTGATATATAGTACATTGTTTGATAGTATATGCATAAAACGCGACACACGACATTTATTCCAACTAAGATGGAGCAGGAAAATAAACACTCGAACCAGATAATTGATGATCGGGCTTTATAACCACGCAGCGCCTTCCGTGTACACTTGGAAGTAAAGAATGCAGCCTCACAAACTGACGCGACAATGACAACTTGCTCGGAGATATGGAACTCACTGGATATTTAATACAAAACAACCATATAAAAACACGACCGGTTATCGACAAGAACATTGATGTTTTTTCTTCATTGCGAAAAGCGATCGAGTTGATTGGTTCTTGTCGTTTATTTCTGTCGGAATGACTACCTGTCCGTCCGTCCGTCTGTCTGTCTGCCTGTCTGTCCTACGATTCAGCCACATACGCGGCCAAAATTTTGAGCACTTGATCAACAGTCAGTCATGTTGAACTGATGACGGCAACCATATTTATGAGCATGGTCCATGAAAAACCGAATATTCCAAGGATCCTTGTGTTTTTTACGCTGCCCTAAATACTTGACGCAATGCGTGACGGAAGTACGACGCTATTCCCTAAAAAGCCATCTGCGGAAGACATGGTGCGCTACCTGCAATTGTTCCCGAGTTCTGGACAAGCTTTTGTTTACCAAAGCCACGGCCAGGTGCTGCCATATTTATCGCAGCACCATATTTTATACGGGTGATACCAGAGCTCATGTAGTATGACGAGCAGAAAACTATTGTTTGTCGGCGGCATTTGCAGTAAAGCCCGCAGATACGTGCGAAGTTTTTGAACTGCAAATACAAGCCTCCATTTAACTTGTAATCATAATTGTATTGGCGAAGCTCCTTGGAGGGAAGTTGAAAAGATTTTAGAATTCAATAGAACTTCGTGTTTAGGAAGGACCCACACTACTGTTGACGATGTCATAACTGTTTTCGTGATTGTAGCAGCAGGAGCTTTAGAACAGGTAAAGTAAATGCTTGTCTTGCTTTGCCCCCGCGAGCGCGCTGAAAGTGTGGGCGTGGAAACACACGTCATCTTTGTTTCCTTGAGCCCGGAGGAAGTGATCTTTCTTATCTTCAACCACGGCCTCCATGACTAACACATAACGTGCCGTTGCCGGAACTAATCTAAGAGGCCACACTTCAGCAGCACTGCTGCTGCAGATGACGTGGCATACTGAGAATGACGCCACCGTGTTCGCTCGGTGTCTCAAGAAGCCCGGTGGCCACAGTCCCTCTTATATCACCAAGAAGTGCTATTGGTGTTTATTTTTGAGAACTCTCACGTCAGTTTTCCAATTCAGCATGAATCAAACTGTCTTTAGACTCTCTAAAGTCATTTTTCAGAAACGTGCTTTAGCTTTCCTTGAGCCGTCAATTTATGTATCTAGAAATCTGCGCGTGATCTGGATTATTCACAATCAGAACCCCAGGTAATCAAAATTTCCGGAGCCCTCCACTACGGCGTCTCTCATAATCATATGGTGGTTTTGGAACGTTAAACCCCACATATAAATCAATGGGTTATTCACAATCGAACTTTACAGCTGCTATAGAGACTAATTCCACCTAGTGTGCGCAAAACGCGTTCACTTTATGTTCACTCTATGTTCACTCTACGTCATTCCGGATTTACTGTGACAAGGAGATGACGAAATATGAATGAAGGGGTGTTGCGGCCGTCTTTCTTTATAAAAAGCTTCAACTTGTCGCTTGTGCTAGCACATCAACCTGCTTCAGCGTGTGATGTTTTGTACTTATCTGTTTTTTGGAGCTAGGTGCAAGAGTACCCCATTATTGACTGTATTTCCCAGTAAAGCATAAAACCCAGGGCAGCCCCTGCGATGCTGCTTACTGTGGAACGGCTAAATAGATTTTCGCGCCTGTTTATAGCTTGAGACATGGACAAGCAGCCCTAATTACACCCAGAAGATAGGCTGTGTATAGGGCATTCCTAAATCTGTAGTGAACACTGTCACTGAATGTGCGGCGCCTGATTGCTAGAGCTTTTTTTTCAATGAAAATTTTTGTTCTGTATTATTAGGATGATATTTTTCATTGTAAGGAGTCGCAGGCGACGTTCAATTGTGTCAGAGTATAAATACTACACAGTGAAAACAAATAGAAGCGGCAATAAAACTATTCCAAGAACTAGTGCACGAACTGATTTTTAAGTATTATAACACGTAACCAACTATATGCGGCAGCTTGCAGTAGCGAGTAGCACAAAACTGAAACCCACTTCTTGTAGCCGTATTTAACGGCCGGTAGCAGTGCGAGTAAAATGTCCTTCAAGTGCCTAATGGTCCCCTGAATTCCAAGTCTACCGTCCGGAGGAACGACACGCTTGAATATGTATACACCTTCAGATACACACCTGTCAACGTCACCTTCAGGTACTTGTTTTGAGGTGTTCTGAACTATCCCGAGAAATTCCGGGCTGGATCTGCGTGGCTCGACGGCGAAGTGTGGTTTTGCGGTTATGCATAAATAGTTGTATCGGGCGAAGGCGTCAGGAGGCACTTATTCTGTGTTTGATACTCATAATAGCATTTCGTTAGAAAAAGTGTGAACTGCTACGAAAAAGCTATGCAAAAGCTTTAAACTTGAAGGTCTGGTTAAATGGACTGAGAAGACAAGAAGAGTGGATATTGATATATTTCTTACGGCGAAAATGCATAAAGTTGACTGCCCTTTCAAAGTGATCGTCTCGGAGAATGAATCCCGGCAAATGTGCATTGCGCTTTTTCTACAAAGAAATTTGAAGTTGATATCCCTTGACGACCCATTTTTGGTGAAAAAGTCAGAAGCGTGCGAGAGTTTTTCGCAGGCAAAGAAAAGAAGAATCTTTTAGCATTTTCAATCGATATTAAAGGTCTTGATTACACCAACCCTCAGGCCGAGTCGATGATGTGTGTGTCGGAAGGTATCGGCAAAGTAGGAGCGGTTCAATTTCAAAATACTGCCAGTGTGTCGAGTGAACAGCTTTTAGAGCTCCTTTACTTTTATCTTAACTCGACCTATGAGACGTGGACTGGGAACACTGTGAAACAAAAGAACGGGATATGTATAGGTTCCTGCATAGCCCCGTACTTTAGCGACCTGTTTTTAGGAAAACGTAATAAGGGCCCTGACGAGCGTGTGAAGCACACTGATGTGATTGTTGTTTTCAGATTTGTAGACGACTATCTGATCGTTGCCAATAATGATCATAACAATTTTGACGTGGTTGTGACAGAAACTCTAATCATGTTCTTGACAGTGTTATCTCCCCTGGTGCTGACGCATGAAGTACCAAATGACAATTTAATAAGATTATTTGACCTCAGGCTGTATTTGCCGCCAGCAGGAGTATGCTGGAGCTGTGAGATGCGAGGAATTAAGCCGGTTCTTTCATTCACGCCCACACACTCAAAATTGGTAGAGCGAGCGGTGATAAACTCCTGTATTCAAAATTCAATGGTGAAGTCATGCCGCCACAAGCTTGATGCAACCTTGTGGGCTCAAGCTAAACATTTATTGGATTCGGGTTATCGCATGAGCCTGTTAACCGCCGTTGCCGAAAATAGAAGCAGGAAAGGAAAAACAGACTTCAGAGACCAGGCAGCCGCCACTAAGGCAGCCAAGGTGGCTGTAGTGCCCTACATGCATGCCATTTCGCATAACTTGCGAAGGATAGCGAGAAAAGCTGGTGCGGATGTAGTGTTCTCTGCTCCCGAATGGTTGCAAGGAAAGTGCAAGAAGGCTAATGCAGACAGTTGCGGGAAACGGGATTGTAAGATCAAGCACCTGGAAAAATTTGTGGATTGTTGTCATGGTGCTGTCTATGACACTCCTTTGATTTGCCATTGCGTGTACATTGGCTAATCTGGAAAGTGTGTGAACGAAAGACTTGGAGAACACAAGTACAATGTAGAAAAAGCTGCATCTGGTCATTTGGCCCTTCACAGTCAGAAGAGTGGTTGTGTCCCTTGTTTCAAAACACCCGTATTATCTTTAGGACCCGTGGCAGAACTCCGCGTGAAATTATTGAAGCCTTGGAAGTCGACAAAATGAAAGAAAACTGCTTGAGTGTGACATCCATAGCTTTGTAAGCTAAAGGAAAGAAGTATCTAGAATCTTCACTTTGACCTTGGCGAGTGCAGATTGTCGCAATGGATGATGACGCGTGCATGAGGCGTGCTGTATCTTAACATGATATGTTCCAGGTTTCATCGGTCTACTGTTACTCTATAAATAGCAAGTGTGATCGCAAATAAAACATTCATTGCAAGTTAGCGCTGTTTGTGTGTGCGGCTTTCTTTTTGTGTTCTTCGTCGTGGTGCGCTATGCTATTATAAATGATGAACCCCAACAAACTAGCCCGGAAACGTGCCTTAGCAAATGACGAGTGGGCGAAGCTCTGGGTATTGTATAAGTAACTGTTCATTACCTAAGTGTTGTGACGTATATAACAAATTGAGTTTCATTAAGTGACATGAACAGTCGACCACAAATCTAGGTTCTTAGGTTCATAATAGCTACATTGAAGCCGCCGACTAGTGTAAAGGTTTTATGCTAGTAAGTGTTTTCTAGCGTTCTCTCACAATTACAACTGACATTTATTAATCACTAAACATTGTGTGTGTGTGTGTGTGTGTGTGTGTGTGTGTGTGTGTGTGTGTGTGCGCGTGTGCGTGTGCGTGTGCGTGTGTGCGTGTGCGTGTGCGTGTGCGTGTGTGTGTGTGTGTCACATTACTGTACGTTGCCCCAAATAATGTAGCTGTGAATTATGGATGCCGGACAACTCTTGCCCTCAAGGTGCTTCCCCCGTAACACTCAACTTCCCTAGCTCAAATCCTTGCAAGGACATGCGACACGCTGCCGCGTCAGTAACGTACTGCCTTACTCAGATTTATTTAGCTTACTCATTTCAATACCTTGAAGGCCTCAGAGTATTGCAGAAAGTATTCTACACCTATTAGATTTCTTCCTGAAGTTGTTGTCGAAGATGCTTTACTACGCCTTCATGGCTGGGCTGTTTTAATATCTATAATATGCATTTAACGTCAGCTTCTTCAGTAGAGCCAGAAGAGTCCACATAAACCGCACGCATGGACTAGTAATTATGACGCAAATGTGAACAAATCAAAGCGGGCGAAACAATAACTTACCACCGGCAGTGCCCAAATCTGCTACATCCAAATATTTGAAGGTCGCAGGTTCGAGCCCTGCACAGGGACAAGTTGTCCTTTCGTCCACTTCACTTTGTTCACATTTACTTTATAGTTAGTACAAATTAGATTGGCTAAACTTTGTTTTTTGTCGGTTAGTTTTAATATTTGTTTGCGTAATTTTGCAGTGCTATAGTCAGCGTGTGCCAGTGTATAGTTTCGTGCACAGAAACAAACGATGCAAATTAAATAATGCTTCTGAGAGAAGAATGTTAAAGGGCACATACTTGCATGCGAGTATACGCCTGGCGAATAAAAAAAATGCAGATTAAGAAAGACAAAGGAAGAAAACCACTAGCCACGAGACACCCTATTCGCGCCTTCAGCTGGCAAGACACGCCAAGGGCTGAACGCCGTGCACTGCAACTCGCAAAAAAAAAGAAATGTGGACACGGACCACGACGCACGAGATAAACGAGGACCACGACTCACGAGATAAACGAGAACAAGAAGTCCGTAAATCTTCTACACGACACTCCTTCCAGAATAAGGACAGAGCACCTCCTACGCGTAGAACACGGTACCCTGATCCCCGCTAGCCTGTCTCAGCCAGGGCTGCTGCACATAACAGAAAGTGTTTGAGACGGTTTGGTAGTGTGTTTTATTGCAGCCGGAATGTTTCGATGGTGTTCAGTACGTTAGCTGCGCTGATTCTGAGGTTTAACGGGATGAATTATCGTAAATACCGGGTTATGTTTGGTCGCGAACACTATAACTATTTCACGCTCAATGCGGACGGCTATGCTATGCCTAATAGACGAATGATTTATTTTCGTGCTCGCTTCCTCCTGATTCGAGTCTCACAAGTAAGACGCCTGGAAAGCGATATTTGTTGGGGTTGTTGGTTCCTTGGAGTTAAGGCCATCCGGCGAAGCATTTCCAACGTAGGAGTACTCTGAATAGGATGCGGTTGCAACCACGTGAAGGCGGCTGACAAAACGCTGTTAGTTTTGCAGAGACCACTTCCGCATTCCGCTCGCGTATTTATTTCTACAATAAAAAGCGTCATCAAGTCCACGTGTTTTCTGAACGGATATATTTTACACTTCTTGCCCTTTATCTCCTACTCAAAGTTTCTTCAAACACGATGAGCTGTGCAGTGCCAAACGGTACAAAACACTTAAACGACGGCGATGAAGAGAATAGCTTCAGCATCTCTATGCGATTTGGGCTGACGTGCTCCTAAACTATCCCAAATCACGCACCAGTTACTCTTAGCAAACACTCGTCAGTTCGACTAAAAATTCTCCGTGCCAAGCGAAATTCATTATGACATCCAACAATTTCTCTGCGCTCAGAATGGCAGAGAATCTACAGGACTCACAGAGATGTGTGAAAATGAGGTGCCAGCTGATGGCAATGCGTGAGAAAGTGCAAATATCAATACCCGCCCGGGTGCAAGGACTTCGAGCGGTCACCTGACGCACCGCCATCATAATCGACGGAGAGTAGGAAGGGGCAGGAGTTAATTCCCTCTTCCCTCACCTCACCCGGTGAAAACTTCTGGACTTTAAATAAACTTAATTCATTCATTTACTACTAAGTCGAAAATGTGGGATTCCCAAGTTTCGCTTTTAACAATTTATTGTGATAGCGATATATTTTCCCTAGTGCGTAGTACATTGTGCATATTTTTTATTATGTTACTCGAGAAGTGCAAATAGTGAATGATTGCAATGTATTTGACAAACTTGAAAGGGGCTTCTGTCAGTGGAGTTTTCGCAATGACTGTATTTTGCGTAACGGATAGCATGCTTTAAACAACCTGTAATTACGCGCGGAGAACGCTTTCGAACTTGCAATACACGCCCTGTACTTGGTTTTAAGGGAATACGAACTGTCTTGTAATGGGTGGCTCACTTGAACCTATGAAATTGTTATGACAATCGCATGCTCTGATGCCTGAGGACAAAGTACGCTTGTACCACGAATTATTAGTGTGATATATGTTGTTTAATTGTGAAGCCTGTATGCAGGATGCATGTGTTTGTGAAGCATGACAGTAAATAACGAGAGAGCAATAAAGAGCTCGCTTTGCAGAAAGTTTGGTGTCGGCATCATTGGTTGTCAGTGAAAAAAATTATAATTTTGTCCGCGACCAAAAACTCGAGAAAGCTGCAAATTAATTTCATGTATAAAACTTTTGGGTAATGATCAAATCCAGGCCACTCACGTGAAAAGCAAGTGTTCTACCACACTCATGCCTCTGCTCAAAAATTAAGTAAAAAGAACTTTCTCTGCTTAGAAATGGGTGCTTTCGTGCTCTTCCCTTTAGATTGGTATTGAACAACATTTGCATAGGAGCGTATTAGGGTGTGATGAAGAGGTGCGGTCACAACATTTGTAACGCGAAAATTCTAGCGCGTACTCGTGACACTTTTTTCTGATATCGTGTATGCTAAGTACCCGTATGCCACATGTCACAGTGTGTGGCTGTTCGCCACAGGTGCTTTAAAGTTCATATCAACGCAGGAACAGCGAGGACATGTTTTGGTAATTCAAACGACAGAGCATCAAGAAAAGGCGTTAATATCTGTATTGATACCACGACAGCAAAATGAAAATCAAGATCCCTCCTCCCCCTCAAAAAAAACAACAACCTCAAAGCCTGGTATTTGCCGTGACAATCAAGCAGTCTATCGCAGATCTACGTCAGACCTCGAAACTCTTTTAGAAAAAAAAAAAGACCCTTTGCAAGATTCTTGTCGGGGCATTGTGATTCGCGGTTCTGGTGCTCCCTACCTAAACTTATAAGAAGGTCATAAGCATCGCTTATGTGCCCCTATGATACAGATGTCATGTTGGCTGAACGTCAATTTTGGTTTCAGCGTTGACTCCGCTTGTCTAACAGTAGAAGTAACGTGAGATATATACTGCTCAGGTTCAGCATGCTAAATTCAAGTGTTGTTAGATCCCGGAGCAATACAAAAACGAATACTACACATGACAGTCCTGACGTGGCACCATAGTGTGAAATGATGTCAATATCATACGCAGCATTTGTTGGTATGTTGCTGCGGGGCCGAGAAACGCGATATGTAAATTGCTTCTTGACATTACGATGAAACCGACATCTCGGCTTTAAAATGAGTGCTGAGGTTGCAACAGTCAATACGCTAACCTTTAAACGTCAGTCCAGTAAGCGTGGCTAAGAAGCGAACAATGTGGCACAAGTACGTCATTACAAAATAAAAAAAGGCAGATCCCACGTACAGTGGGAATCGATGATATGGGAAGCACGAATAAGAAATGTTGATATGTCCCTTTAAAATCAGCACAACGTTACGAGTTAGAGGTGCATGATGCCGTACATGACTCCCGTGTCATGATTATCATGTTTTGAAGTGTTTTTACCTTCGTCATCTATTCACGTCACGTGACACCAAATTTAGTATATGTGGAGCTTGCAAAATGACCGCTAGCATGCTATGAGCGTGGTATGTTGGCATGTTCTTACATGACACGCGTGTCAGGATTATCATATTTGCACCAGTGATATATTTCGTCATCCATTGACGTCACGTAACACCAAATTTGGTATATGAGCAGCTAGCAAAACGCGAGTGTACCATGAACGGCGTATTATACTCCAATGTAGCGTTGACGCACGCGCACGCTGGGCACAGCGACGCTACGTTACCAAAACGCTACCACTCCACAGTCGGACGCCAGGCGTGACCAGCGTCCGTCGGCGCGGCCCGACGGCAACCGGCGCAAAATGCGACATGCTCCATTTCGGGCCGGTGCGTTACCCAGACAACACTGCGTCTCCCTCTTTTCGTGATGGAGGGACGCCAGACGCGCTGAAACGCTCATGCATTGGATTGGATAAACTTTTATTTGGTCCTCCAAAACACAGATCACTGTGTTGCGGGCAGCTCCCACGTGGGGACTGAGATGCCAAGCTCCTCAGCCGCTTCGCGGGCTTGGTGGACAGCCCAGAGCTGATCTACCAAGGACGAACTGCGGATTGCCGCCTCCCACCTGGCAGATGTGATGTTCGATAAATGAGTGAATTTGGTGCAATGCCAGCGCATGTGTTCTAATGAAGCTATTTCTCCACAATGTGGACAAAGATTACTTGGGTATAGGTCAGGGTACATGATGTGTAACATTTTCAAAGTAGGGTACATCCACGTTTGCAAAAGCCTTAATGTAAGTGCTTGGGGCCGAGTTAGGTTTTTGTGAGGTGGAGGGAAAATGCTTCTAGACAGGTAGAAATGTTTAGTGAGCTCATTATATGTTGTAAGAATTTCCCGGTTATCCCCTTCACCGGTAGAACGCATCCCCGGGGAGGCGCGGTTGGAGAGGTCTCGCGCCGCCTCGTGTGCTGCTTCATTGAGATTGGGAGGGGAATCGTTGATTTGCCCAAGGTGAGCTGGAAACCAACTCAGAAGATGATGCGTTATGTTCTTGCCTTGCAGTATTCTCAGCGTTTGTTCAGAGACCGTCCCCTTGGCGAACGCCCGTAGTGCTGCCATGGAATCACTGTAGACGACATCAATGTTATCCATCTTGAGTGCTAAGGCGATGGCCACCTGTTCCGCAATAATTGGGTCTTTCGACCTGACTGTCGCTGAGTTTACGACATGGCCAGCCCCATCGACCACCACTGCCACAAACGCTTTCCCACTGGCGTAAAAAGCCGCGTAAACAAATACGACCCCTCGTTCCTCGTTTGAGACTTGACGAAGTATAGTCCTGGCCCTCGCTTCTCTTCTTCCGACGTTGTGTTCTGGATGCATGTTTCTTGATATAGGAGATACCGTGATATTCTTCCTGATGTTGTCGGGGATATCATTATAATTGCGTCTGATTGCCATTGGGTGTTGGCCCAGCTCCTGCAGGATCATTCTCCCCGACCTTGTTGTAGATAACCTTGCAAACTGTGCTCTCTCTTGGGCTTCTGCTATTTCTTCGAGCGTGTTGTGAATGCCAAGCTCAAGCAGACGCTCGGTGCTGGTATGTATGGGTAGGCCCAGAACCTTCTTGATAACTTTCCTGAGGAGCACATTCAGTGTCTCAGACTCTGCTCTTGACCAGTTGTGCATTGCTGCGTCGTACGTGAAGTGGCTTAGAACAAACGCATGCATCAACCTGATGAGGTTGTCTTCCTTAATCCCATTTCTTTTGTTGGCCACTCTGCGTATGAGGTGCACCGCACTGTCTGTTTTCCAAGTTAACTTGGCTATATATTTGCTGTTGGTGCCGGTAGACTCTATCAGCATGCCCAGGACTTTGATGGAGTCGACCCTCTGGATGGCATCCCCTTGATTTGTACGGAGGTGGATGTCTATCTGGTTTAACGGCTTCCATCCCCTGGGCTTCGGTCCCCGGCGTGCAGTTCGATACAGTAAATGTTCTGACTAACTCGAGGAGCACTTGAGCCCGGAAGGACGAAGGTACTCTTCTACGGTGTCAATCGCCTCTCGCAAAGCGCTCTCAATCTGCCCCTCGCTTCCTCCTGTGCACCAGATGGTAATATTATCTGCGTAGATGCTGTGCTTCCATCCTTCAATGCTCGATAATTTCTTTGACAGTTCAATCATGGCAATGTTGAACAGCATTGGTGAAATCACTGCCTGAAACACTCATTCGTCAAAGCAACGCAGCGCAGCGTGCGCCCGAGAGTTTATGGCAGGACCGGTGCCTGTCGTGGCGTCGCCGGAGTGACGCAACGAAATGAACGCCGGCGAGCACACGCACGGCATCACGTCGAAATGTATTGGCGCCTTCACTATGGAACGTAGTCATGTTCTCACATGACACGCATCTCATGGTTATCTTGTTTGAACCAGTCACATGACTTCGTCATCTATTGGCGTCACGTAATAGCAAATTTGGCATAGGTGAAGCTAGCGAAACGGCCGTGAGCGCATCATCAGTGTGGCAGCCAGTCAAATTGTTACATGACACGCATGTGGTGGTTAGCATGTTTGGATGTGTCATTTACTTATGTCGTCCGTTCGCGTCACGGAATACCGAGTTTGGTACATGTGAAGCTAGCAAAACGGTAGCATGTAGTCATGTTGTTACATGACACCCATCTCATGTTTATCATGTTTGCACCAGTAATCTGATACCTTCGTCATCAATTCACGCCCGTAATACCAAATTTGGTATAAGTGAAGCTGGCGAAACGGCCGCCAGTGCCTCATCAGCGTGGCATGTAGTCGTGTTGTTACATGACACGCATCTCAAGATTATTATGTTTGCACAAGTCACATACTTTCTTCATCCATTCACGTACTATAATACCAAATTTGGTATATGTGACGCGAGTGAAACGGCCGAGAGCGCATCATGAGCATGGCATGTAGTCATGTTGTTGCATGACACGCATGTCAAGATTTTCATGTTAGTGTCTGTCGCTTGTGTTCGCCATACCATACCAGTTTTGCAACATGCCATGTGAACGAAACCACTGCAAGGGCTGCAGGACTATGATATGTAAATCATGACATTCATGACATACATTTAATGATACTGGTATCGATACCAATATCGAAACGGCCAGGAGAGCTAAAAGTCGTATGCGGCTAGACAGACAGACAGACAGACAGACAGACAGACAGACAGACAGACAGACAGACAGAGAGACAGACAGACAGACAGACAGACAGATAGATAGATAGATAGATAGATAGATAGATAGATAGATAGATAGATAGATAGATAGATAGATAGATAGATAGATAGATAGATAGATAGATAGATAGATAGATAGATAGATAGATACGCTCAAAGTCGCCAAAGTTCGCTAAGAAATGCTTCGCATTTAAAAACACGTCGATCCACCCCGTTGATTGATTAATACGTATAGTTTAACGCCTCAAAATTACCATTTCATTATGAGAGACGCTTTAGTGGAGGGCTCTAGAAATTTCGACTGCCTGGGACCCTCCATTTTGAACCTAAATCTGAGTACACGGGACTGCACAGGCCTACATGAGCACATGGGCCTACATTTTCGCCTGAATCAATAATTCAGCCGTCGCCGCCGGGATTCGATCCCGCAACTTGCGGGTCAGCAGCCCAGCAACTTAGCCACAAGACAAACGTGGTGGGGCATCGATCCACCTCGTAGCGCTTCACTCAAAGCAAAAAGTGCAACATGTCACCTATTCGCTGGAAGCTTCGCATGAAACATGTTTCCGCAATGCGCGGAATCTGCCAAACATTCCAGATTAAAGTGCCGTGCGAATTTTAAATATGTCGTTACAGAAACAATACTAGCGACAGATGTATCCAGATAGATTGTGCTCCGTTATTTCAGTTAAGGCGGGGTAATGCCATCGATTGACTGCTTAGTCATGCGACTGTCTCCTTTGCCTTGCAAAGTGTTTTCATACGGCAAAACTTACAACATGATGAAAGCTCGAATATTTACCAGCTATGGTGGTCGTGTGCTGCGGAACAACGCGGCCTAATAAATGGGTTTGCCTTCACACACACACACACACACACAAAAACTTGCAAAGTAGTATAGTCCGTACGTAGTTAGTACAGAAAACTTAATTACCTGGGACCCCCTGAGCTTATGTGCGTGCTTACGAGAAATGGAATCTGATGTGATTGGCACGACGTACAGTAACGAAAAAATAAAGGGGAACGCAACAGTTTTGGTTTCAGAAGTGCGCCTTTCAAAGCGCCCTAGAATATCATGCTTATGCTGCATCTGTATAGGACCTGCTGTGGCTTTTCAGCGTTAATTGCAACGTGGCCTTGACGAGCTGGTGAACAACTCCACAGAACACGTAATTCCGTCAACCCGGTGTCCCAACAAACGATAACAAAGGTAACTTGACAAGAAACCTCTAAAAGACCACGCAGAGTGACGAACAAAGAAATCACCGAAGGCGACGAAATTGTCGCAGGCGGCTTCTGTGCAGGATGTCACGGAGAAAATTAAATTTCCTCATCGCGTGGGCGCGCAATATCAGGATCTTTTTGTTTTCATTCCTGTTTAAAAGGCTTCGTTCGCATTGAATAGCGCGAATAAAAATAACCACGGTCGGGCTTGAGGAACGCCACGCGCGCTGGAGAGAACGCACATGCCGCTTTTCTAGCCCGGCTGTGAAATAACTTTCACAAAGGACAAGCGTTGACGAACAAGGAATGAAGATAAGGTTTCTGAACAGGAGCTTGTGGGAGCGCAGGTTTTTCGAGTTTCCAGTGACAGCTCGAGTTCTCCTGCCCTCAGGAAATGCACAAAGACAAGATTATCATTGTAAAATCTTTATTGTGTGCCAGTTGAATTTGATTTTACCGGTGTGGCTTTGCTACTCATAAGGAAGGGCAGCTGATGTCGGCAAAGATAGCTGACAAGAAAGCCCTCAGAGTGCTCGCCTAGTAACAATTACGAGTTACTCAAATACACGCTTGGTTCGGTAGGTTTGTAGTGGCTACTTTTTTACACAGAGTCTGACAAACGCTCATCGCTGTTTATAACCACGCTGTGTTTATTTAAAAACGAAACTGTTACTTCCTCATTTTGCATATTTTTGTACTTTGAGCCTGACGTCGCGCGATGACATGAGACCACAGGTCGTGCCCACAAAGTGCTCCGCATTTGGAAGATGAAAATTAACGAAGTCACTATTGACTGTATCGTGACCGCGTTGTGTGCATGTACATGCATGGTAATGTAAACTAGGAAAAGTGAAGACCAATGTGAGTACCATTTGGTCCAATTAGGCTGTGTTTAGCACAAGTTTTGAACGATTCATAGTACGAGGTACTCTACTATGAGAGAGCATAAAGCCGTTCCGTTGGTTTCACACTTGATGAGGCCTTGTTCACAAAAAAATCACACCGCCAACAAGTTCATATACAGGATTGCACGACTGCTCACACTTCCCAACAAAATGAAATCAAATCACATCCGTTCCCTTGTATGACCCTGAGTGTGTTTAAGAACAAGTGGCTACTGATTGAAAGCCGTCGAGGCCGTCTTGATGAATTTAATTCGTGAACAAGTTCACGAAGCTGACAAAGAACACTTTAAGGGAAGCATAGCCAATTAGGCCTCTCGGAAAGACACTGTGTTTCAATATCGTTTGACCCTTTTACTTAAAGAGCAAGCCTGCTTAATCTCACGACCAGCCTGTTCATGCAGCTAACACACCAAAATTTTAAGCGAGCTCACTTGAAATTCCGAAGCATTGCAAACGTTGAGAAAGAGCTACGACGTTTTTCTTTCGCAGAGATGGCTCTTTATCATAATATATGTAATATGAGCAGCCATCCGTACGCAAAGCGGCATTTAACCGTCAATTAGTCGGTGTGTACCGAACCTGAAGTATTTTTTTTCTTTTTTCGCGAAAAGGACTGCGTAGTTGACGCCATGACATCCACGTCTCGACTTTAACACGTAAGTATATTAACTACGCGTTTCGCTATTTTACTCGCGCGCAACAGCAACGTTCTAGCGCAGCCTTAGGTTTGGAGTTTGGACAAAGCCACGCCGGCCTTCTTTAAAACAACACGTCTGTAAAGCAACGCGCTATGGAGAATGGTGCCTCTAGCCCACGACCTCCTCTACAAACTTTTAGAGGATGTCGTGCTCTAGCCATACTTATAGTTCACTATAGTACAGTGCTCAAAGTTCAATGTAGACGTTTGTGACGAAGTGGTGAACGCTTTCCGGGTGGTGTCCCAGACAACCGTATTTGCATGCATAGTACCATCACTTGTTAGCTGCAGGGGCTTAGGCGGGAGACTATTGGCTAATAATAGGTGAATAAACATTGGCTTTCAAAAATACGTCTATCAACACCACCTGCTATATTCGGATAACATATGTTATCTGCTGTTAAAGATGCATCATTGTGTCGCCATTACAGTTCAAATATTGCAACCGTCACTGTCATTCTGAAGTTAGTGCGGTCGACAGCTTGTGCTAAAGACACGGGCTCGATTCCGGTGATGGCGGTTACAATTTGACACGTTTCTAAGGTAAGAAAAAATGGCAGCATCTCCACGGAGTGAATGATGGAGAGTGGGGCGAAGCATCCGTCCGTCCATTCGTTCTTGCTTCCGTCCGTCTATGCGTGCGTCTGTGTGGCCGCCCGTGCGTCCATCCGCCCGTCCATGCGTGCGTCTGTTCGTGGGTCCGCACGTCCATCTGTGCGTCCGTCCCTGCTTTCGTCCATGCATCCGCTCCTGCGTCTGTCCATGCGTCCATCCGTCCGTCCAGCCATCCGTGTGTCCGTCTATGCATCTGTCTGTGTGTCCGTTCGTCCACCTATTCAACATTCCAAGTACCACCATCTCGCATCTTTTCATCTTATATTTCTTATATAGAAGCACCGCTATCCAGCGGACATTCCAGGGACTGAACGAGAGGAGGCACACGCACACTTTGTTACGGCTTGCGCTTCCTGTCTACTTCCCACCTTTAACCACCTCGAGTTCATGGTATATACTAGTTCACTGTATTTATGGCACTACGGCCTAACGCTCGCTAAACCTTTCTAAAACCAAGGAGGTTACACCCAGCGAGTATAACGTAGCAACCCTGTCTTGTCAGATAGTGCTTAATGTACATGCCAATGGCTGCTAAGGGGTAATGAGAGACAGAAGAATTCGGCTTTTAGTTAACGCGCATGCTGCGAATTTTTTAATCGTTCAACAACGCACAGGATAAATCTTCCACTGGCAGGTCAAAGCACGGATCATCACCTTGCAGGTGAAAGGGTAAGACATGTTACGCACTACTACGAGGGACTAATGGGTGCCGCTTCAAGGAGCTTCGCCCGCAAAAACCACGAGGCCTGCGCGCAACGCACCGCACAGTCACAGTGAAAGCTGGAAGAGCGGTCTTTTAGAGCTTTTTCTATACGCTGTTCGGGTAGGTGCAACAATCAGATTATCTGGGTAACCAAAACGCTATAAATAATGATATTTTTTAGGGGTGAAGTTCCTTATGCCGTGAGTCCTACGTCTCGTATCGTCGTGGTAGTAGTCAGTTTCTCAAGCCCTCCACGACGATATCGCGCTTTTGGGAGGTAATACCGCACATTGGAAGTACACAGCATTGCCGTAATACTCACATGGTCGCCTCTAGCTTTTCTGGCACATTGCGAATGGCTTGCAAAATCTCTAATTCGCAGCAAAGTTGAAGAGTGTAGCCCACTGCCGAATGTTTGCAAGCCTACTTCCAAATCGAAGCTTAAAATAAAGAACAGTGGCGGTGAATAAAATGTTAGTGAGCTGTCGTCCATTGAGTCCTTTCCTTCTACTGACCAAAAAAGAATAAGCAAAAAAATACACGAGTTTGCAGAGATTGATTGCAGGTTCTCTAGAGCAAATGTTTAAAATGGTTGACTCTGCTCGCTTGCCAACAAGATAAAGCTTATCCGAAATCTTTGGGTTTCACGGACTCACTGCGACGGATCTGGTACATTTCTCTAAACACAGAAGTGGCGTAATTTCATCATATTATCTTGTCATCATTTAACTTAACCAGGGACGGCACACAGCTCTCCCATAGTACAGCACCGAGTACTGTAAATCTTAAACCTCTTTTTCTAAACACACAGGATTTGCAATTAAAGATGATGGTTATTGAGGCGACGGCTCAGTGCCCTCCCATAGTTGAGTACGAAGTACTTGAAATCGTGAAAAATTTTTTTCTAAACACAGGATTGAAAATTTGGCATTCACTTCGTAGATAACACAGTAGCGGTACCTAAACGTTTGCGGGACGGCTTTAAGCTCTCGCATAGAGTACCTTGCGCTCTAAATCGTTACCCACTTTTTCTGTACACTGTATGTGGCCGCAAAAGTCGACGCTGGTTCATAAAAACCACGACCCTACCCGCTGAAGTCCGAGACTTAACTTGGTTAAGAGAATGGCAGGCATTGCCATTGGCCGACCGCCTTGTGGCGTGGGGTTTGGCGCCCTCCGCCTCATGTCCGCCGTGCGGCCGGACGGAAACTCTAAACCATGAACTTCACGAATGTCCTGTGGCACGTACTTTCTGGCGTTTGGTGACCAGTATGTTTAAAGTCAGCATGCAAAGGCAGTCGCGGCACAGAGACATTTTTTTGAGTTGATAATATGTATAGGTGCTTTTGTATTGTGGAAGCGGAGGGGACTGGCATGCCTGCGGGGACGCCCACAGAGGGCCATGTTTCCTCTGCTACATCACTTAAGAACCATGATGTTAACACATATGAACGAACAGTTATTCTTTCTGGGGGAGAAAGCTTTCCTTCTGCGGTGGTCAACACAATTTATTCTTCTGAGAAAGAACATTGTGTCCATGCCTTGGCTTCCTTACTGAGAAAGTAGGCTAGTGTTTGTGATTTCACTGAACCTGCATTTAGTGTTGTATTAGTATTTATTTATTCTTATACGGATTTTTAAATGTTGTTTTTGTTCCTTTCCATGAATTGTACGTGCCCCTGATCATAGTTTTCTTTACGCACGTTAGGATTTCTGTTTACAGGTACAAACAATTTCTGTTGTGCATTTGAATGTATATTGAAATATATTAGCAACGTTTTGAGAACGAACAATGTAACACATAAATGTCTTCTGTGTATCTATGATTTTTTTCAGAAATAAAATTTTCTTAAACTTGTGGTTCATTAAACCTTTAGTGGGGCGGCTCAATGGTCTCCCATATTTGAGTACGAAGTACTCGAAATCGTTAAACACTTTTTTAAAACACACATTTCGTTCACGTATGTGTAACAACAAAATATGCTGTTGACATGCCAATGATGTCTGTGAAAGTATTTTTTTCTAACGATACAATACCGTCTCAGCCAAGTCTAAAAAACACTACCACCAATGCACATCGTAAAATATCGATCTGTCGTGGGAGGGATGGAAAATTCTCGCCATTCTGTTTGAAATGTTGGTTTGCTTTCACCGGATGGAGATCATTTTGATATACATCTTCGTGTTGTGAAAGGCGTGGAGTAAATCGGATACGTAGTATTTTATGCCGAGAGAGACAGTGTATATATAAAACCCCTCGTTCACGTATCGTTGTATCCTTGTGATCAATGCTCGGTGTCGAAAATCTTCCACAAGCGCTCAAAAAGGCCACACTCGTAGAGGCATACAAACGCGGACTCATGAAAGGCAAATATATAGATATGTTGTAGGTACTTTATACTCAGAGAACGGGATGTCAGATTGAGACATGGCGTGGCTAAGCTGCCCAGTCCCTGCAAGATGATATACAAAAAAATAAAAGCACTCGAAATAAATGAAACAGAACTAGTACACGAAAAGCTAAAAGTAGACAAAAAAACAGGAAGGGAAATAGGTTGGAGTCGGCTTTTCTTTCCCGAAGGCTCATTTGACTGTTTCTCGAGCAGTCATTCTCGGTACGCCTCTGTAGTAAAACTGGCGCACTGAGGAAAATCAGAATGCATACAATATTGAGGGTGAATACTGGTTGAACATTTATCGAGATGGCGTCTTTTTATAAAGGAGCTTTATTTGCGATCTACCATGCATTGTTTTCCTAACTGTGAACGTCGGGTGTTGTCGGCTACGTTAACCAGCACCAGTTCCTCATTAACCGGAACCATACGTCAACGTACACAAGAGGCAGTAACACGTTACTTCGTGAGAACGAACAGATTTAAGAAATATTTTTCCATCGCACAATAAAGGAATGGAATCGAATAATGAAATGAACGTCATAATCCTCTTTATGATTTATTTGTTTTGTAGCGTTGTACTGGACTTATTGGCTCTCTTTCGGTACTATCGTTTTTGTTTTCTTTTTTCATTATGACTTTTTTACAAGCATGTTTACTGTTGTAGCATTTTTATTGTCCTCTTTGCTTGGACTACGTCTCTGCTATATTTGATAAATAAAACATATATTTTAAATAATTGGGTCTAAGAAGGGAAAAATACGCGTGATGCATCAGCGTGTATGCATCATCATCTGAACGGCACAGGGTAGCCTGCCGGTCTGAGAACTGGCTAACCTCCCATTCCTTCCTTCCCCCCTCTTCATCCTGCTATCTGAATGACACCATTGCAGCAACATTTCATGTAATAAAAATATGGCAACCAAAAGGTGAAAGTGAATGGTTAAGTACGCTATGTATGCACGTGTTTATCGCATAACATCATGATTGCTCAATAAAATGCTACCGTGTTTAAAATAAACAGTCAAAGTAAGCTCATTACATGGACTTGTTTTCCTTTTTTTCTTATTTTTCGATTTTAATTTAAACATTTATTTCTTTACATCTAAATACTACCGCAACAAAACAATTTTTCAGCGCTCGTAAGTAGTTTTTGTTTCTTTATAGGCTTATCATCTGCGCATATAGTAATATTATTAAAAATACTCTATCATGCTTTCTTTCTTTTATAACTAGAATTTCGGGCAGACAGTGTAAGTGCATGTGGAGAATGACTGAGGCACGAACCATTATAAACTGAAATGCTGTCAAATTCTTGGCGTCATCTAATATGGTTCTTATGATTTGGGCTCTCTACGTAACATTATTCTTCCCCAATTTCTCAAATGTCTGAATATAACTGAAGTCGGGCACAACATTGTATGTCTGCGCCATTTGCTCCTTGAAGGCGCATGGACAAAAGCGTGCAGCGATGGGCTAGCACTCGAGACCGACATCATAAACTGCACTGGTGACCCTATTTATCTTCAACATTACGTAGTGTGTACATGAGTCGGACTGAGTCGATAGTTGTGTGTTCATGTCGGAGTTAATTTGTTTCTTCTTCTCTCCCAATGTTCATTATTTTTGGTGCAAGATTAATTTTTAGTCGGACTGTTTGTTTAGTTGTGAGGGTGAGCGACTGCCAGGCTTTGGTCATGTGGGTGAAGCGTCTTCGGAATTTTCAGGTTAATTTCAACTATGTGTATTACATTCCGCTCTTTATTATACCTAGGTATCTACGGTGTTAAGTTTAATGTATTTCACATGACCAGGTTTTCAGGCCCGAATCAAGTATTCTATTTATGGCATAGGTAATACTGCGAACCCTGCCACATAGCCACAGAATTTTAAATTTCTGTCTATAGCTTGGAGCAGGAATTAGCAACCTTCATTGGTGGAGGGTCGAGACACATAAAGTCGGCACGGCGGCAGCCGCATGGCGAAACCGAGTGGGAGCGAGCGGGGTGGCAAGGTTTTGCTGGCAAAAAAAGGGCCAAATTGACAATAATTACGCATAAAACTCACACAGAAATCATATTCACTTTGAGCACGTATTTCGCGAAGTTGCCATTTGCAAGCACACAATAAAAGAAAACAAAAACAAAACATTCTTTGAATGCGAATTTTGGCATTGCACAATCTTAGCCAACTCGCATTTATCTACATACATCATGGTTGTTCGCCGACAGGAGGGTTTACCTTGTGCAAGGGCCGCATAGTAGAGCCCCTTGAGGTTTAAAAATTGCCGCTCGTTTACTATCCCTGGCTGCAAGAGGCCAGCAACGTGTGTTACTGCTGGCCTCTTGCATTGTTCACTTGCCCACGTTTGAAAATCACTGGCAAAAACAATGTTAAAATGCAAGCGCATAGGCCCACCTGTTATTGTTTTCGTGTGGTTAAAAAAAAAAAAAAAACGCCAGGCCTGCGTGGTAGGCGCAGCACAGTCACAGCAAACGCGAGAATAGCGAACTTTTAGAGCCTTTTAGAAACACTCCTTGGGTAACTAATGCAAGCACACTTGCTTGGTACCCACTGGGAGATTAACAATAAACTTCCGGGTAGTATAGGCCGGCATTCGCTATTTTTCGTCGTTTGCTGAGAAGCGTGGTATCTGCTAAACACTTTCTAGGAATTTTGTGCCAATTGTCCATGCAGTGGCTGACGACGATGAGGAATTATGGCTGAAGTGGGTATGCGACACAGTTTATAGAGAAACAAGAACAAGCTTTTGTAATGGGTTAGAGCATTGGACGGCCCACTCGCTACGCTCATCACATTCTGTGACGACTGGTTGTTCTTTCGCTGTTGTAAAGCGCTTTATGAGTCGTATTAACGCGGTTGCTATCCCAACATCAAGCCTGCCTAAGGAAAGTTTGACAAAAAGTTACAAGCACCGGAGTAGGTCAGTTAATAAAAGAAAAACGGAGTAGCTCAGTGGTAGAGTATTGGGCTGGCACCCAGCGGTCCCGGGTTTAAGCTCCGCTGTGTCATTGGTGCAAGGTTTTTTTTTCTAATTTCGCGGGATGTGGGTATGGACGCCGGCGGCGGCTGCGGCGGACAACATGCACCTGCAGGAGACCCGAGTTGTGATCTCATAACAACATTAGCTGTAAAATTTTATTTATTTATTTATTTATTTATTTATTTATTTATTTATCTATTTATTTATTTGATACCCTCAGCGCCATAAGGCATTACAGTGGGGGGAACACAACATGATTACATGACAGAACACAAGCTCAATTTGCGGCAAATACGGTACAGCCTAACCAGATAGTAGGAAGCACACTGAATACATAATGGAACAGAGATTGACAAAAATAAACAAAAAAATGCCAGCGGGTAACATACAGTAAGACGAAAACAAATACAATATATATACCGCACAACAAAACACCCGTCATCAACTGAACAATTCACTTGACTCTAACAAAGGAAAAAATGAATACCAACAGAGGCAACGATCGCTGAAGCTAAACGATCGCTGAAGCTAATCGATTCCACTGGGAAACTGTTTTAGGGAAAAAAAAATGGCAGCATATCCACGGAGTGAATGATGGGGAGTGGGGCGAAGCATTCGTCCGTCCATTTGTTCTTGCTTCCGTCCGTTCCTGCGTACGTCTGTGTAACCGTCCATGCATCCATCCACCCGTCCGTGCGTGCGTCTGTTCGTGCGTCCGTCCCTGCGTTGGTCCATGCATCCGCGCCTGCGTCCGTTCATGCGTCCATCCATGCATCTGTCTGTGTGTCCGTTCGTCCATCTATTCAGCACTCCAAGTACCACCATCTCGCATCTTTTCATCATATGTTCTCCATATCGAAGCACCGCCATCCAGCGGACATTTCAAGGACTAAACGGGAGGTGGCACATGCACACTTTCTTACGGCTTGCCCTTCGGGTTTACTTCCCACCTTTAACCACCTCGAGTTCATGGTATATACTAGTTCACTGTATTCATGGCTATGCGGCCCAACGCTCGCTAAACTTTTCTAAAACCTAATAGGTTACGCCCAGCGAGTATAACGTGGCATCTCTTTCTTGTCTTCTGTGCGTTGTTGACAAATGAAAAATTCGCAGCGTGCGCATTAACTAAAAGACGAATTCTCCTGTCTCTCATTCCCCCTTAGCAGCAGCATTGGCATGTGAATTGAGCACTATCTTTTATTGTTCAACAACGCACAGAAGAAATCTCTCACCGGAACCACCTTGGAGGTCAAAATCCTAAGGACCACCATTTCGGGTATGTGCCACTGCTGGTTATGTCCTACGAGGGACGCACAAGCCACGCCATAAGGAGCTTCGCCCCTATAGAAGAATTGCTGAACGCTGCTGTCTTACATCGGAACTCCCACACTTTGTAAATGTGATCGACCCGTCCAGACACGTAATGAGGTGGAAAGATATAACTGTCCCGAGGAATACAAGTTCGAGATAAGTATACATCATCAAAAAGCTTCAGACGCTGCTTAGCCTGGCTTGTGACAAACTGTTCCCATCCTAAAGCTTGCTTGCAGCGCGTCATGCTAAAGTTGTGGCTCTTAACAATGTTTCCCAGGAAAAAACGAGCGCCCATGTTTTGCACTTTTTCCAATTTATCTTTATCGAGGGCAGTGGGCGGGTCCCATACGCTGCTCGCGTAATGAAGTATCGACCGCACGCATGATTTGTACAGTATTTCCCGCGTGGATTGGGGAAACTCACGCGTGTTTCGCTGCAGGAACCACAGCGATCTACAAGCCTTAGCTGTCACATAATCAACATGACGGTTCCAACACAGAGTTGGCGTGAAAAATACACCCAAATACCTGTACTCAGAGACTATCTTTAAACCTTTTTGTTTATAGTATACGAAGGCGAGGCTTCATCCTTCTTTCTAGAAAACGTCATACACATTGTCTTCTCCTAATTAAGTTGCATTTGCCATTTTTTACACCATGCATTTATCTTGTCCAAGTCATCTTAACTGCGCCCCGATCACTTTCGCAGTTTATTGCTCTATAAACGTTGCAGTCCTCTGCAAACATTCTCATCGACGATTGTACGTCCAGTGTGATGTCATTATTATACATTAAAAACAATAATGGTCCCAGTACTGACCCCTGAGGGACCACGGACGTCACATTGGTAGTGGATGACTGTTCACCGTTCACGACGACGTACTGCTGCCTGGAATTTAGGTATTCTGCTATCCGAAAATAGGCTGAGGGTTAGTTGACAGAAGTCGATGTTTAGTAAACAGTACTGGCCTTGTACACATCTGTCAGTCAGCCGCGTAAAATAACCTTAATTAGTGAACGAATACTCTAGCGTACACCTTTTATCGCACTTCTTTTTCCACAGTTTGTCTCACGCGAAATGGCGAATGGTAATAATATTTGTGGGGGCTGAACATCACAAAACTAGGACTATGTGAAACGCTGTATCGGAGGGTTCAGCAAATTTCGTACACCTGGGATCGAAGCCCATGGGTGTCAAACTTTTTCACCTTTATCGAAAATGCTGCCGCAACGGCCGGGATTCAATCCCGCGAACTGCGAACCACCGCTCGGTATTGGCGAACAGTAAACCTCAGTTTTTGTGTACCCTATTAACCCGCATTCAACCAGCACGGCTTAGTATATCCCTGTCACCTGTCACTTTTGGCTGAACAACAAGTAATTCGGGCTAAAGTATGGCTAATGGTACTGAATAAAGGCTGACTTTGGCTAGTGGTAATATTATGGCTGTTCCATGTGATAACGGCAGTGTCGAATGGGGACATCAAAAGCCGGAATTTCGCTCATTTTATGGTGTGACTACGTTCATATATGCGTGTGAACACCGAACACCACACTTGATTTTGCCTGGGTGCATATTTTTTGTTTCCTATTTTTATAAACATTTCGTAGCAAATCATAGGACTGTGCGCGTGTTTGACCGCACACGTCAGGCTTGTTGCGAAGAGGCAGAGTCTTTCATGTAAATACAGTGTTACGGACAGTACTTGTACATAAAATCTTCGAGCTACATATGAAGGTAAACATAGTAAGAAAGTGGCCGCAAGCTGGAGCTCGAAAAACAAGAAAAACAGAGAAAAACAGTAGGAATCCAGTTTCAAGACGCAACATGGGAATGCGAGTGCAGTATGATGCACAGTTCGCACTTGAAAGAAGCTGGAGCAAGAACTTAAATTGAAAGAAACAAAGAAAGAACGAAACAAAGAAAGAAAGAAAGGAAGAAATAAAGAAGGAAAGAAATAAAGAAAGAAAGAAAGAATCAATGTTTCTACAACAGAATTCCTGGCGCTGCTTTGCCTTCAGCTTGACTTCGTCGAGCCTTGCTGGGAGAAACCCTACCGCTTCCGCTATGCAACATGGTTATGCATAGGCAAGTAGCTCTCGTAGGGAAGTCGACGCTGGGACGAGAATGCATAGTGCTTGCAAAACACCCGAATCCCTTACATAGGTGCACGGTGCCTCATCGCTCAGCATAAACTTGGAAATTCAGAAAAGCTTTCGAGACTTCATGGGCGAGTTGTGACCACCGATAACGCTCCGCAGCACCACGTGAACCATTGACGCATGACTTCATTCTCGCTTCCATGAACTTTCGCGAACTGTCGCAAATCGAGTGTTACTACGAATGAAAAGTCGCTATTAGCGGTCGTGAAGCAAATCCTGCTGAATAAATAGGTAAATAAATACATATAATAATAATAATAATAATAATAATAATAATAATAATAATAATAATAATAATAATAATAATAGAAACACGTTTAGTGCACTACAGTCGACTATTGCTGGTAATATGAGAAAAGAATGTAGCAAATATAGAACTCAAGCCCTTATTTTCTTTTTCGTGAAGTTCATGCTATATTTGTGCATAATCATCTGCAGCAATTATCGCATAATGCTCTCCACTGATCCGATTAGACAAAGACTTTTTTTAAAGTTGTATAGTGCTTAGCGCAGGCGATATTAGTAAGTAAACTAAATCATAAGCAAACACTCTTGTTGTATAGCTTCCGATGCACGGACGACACTGTCGTTGCACACAGTTGGTTTTGTGGAGCTGAAGTGCAATCTTTTGTTTATAAAATAGGAAATACTGCCTCTTCTTTTACACATCAATTAGAAACGCAGTGACGTTAGAAAAAATGCTGACGAAGCTATTAGTCACAACATTTTTACTACTGCACGCACTCTTAGACAAACTGTGAACGATGCAGTCAGAAGGAACAAAAAAAAAAACAGCAACCATTAGGAACAAAGTCAATATGTAGAATTAATCATACATGTATATTATTGCCGATGCGCTGTCAAAGAATAATAATCGCCAGAGTGATCAAGATTATATATTCGGTCATTTTGTGCCCACTGAAGTTCGTCTACACTCGCACATGGACACTTGATTGTTACAGACGAAAGCAAGAAATGGTAACCTTTCCTCATAGGGGAAGTCTTGTATATCTTCAGAACAAAAAAGTTCAGCACAATCACGAGAAAAATAACTGCGAATGAGTCAGCGTTGTATTTCGGGCAACCCAAAAACATGCAAACAAAGATGTAAAGGCGATGTTATCGCTACCGGTTTGTGAGAACACGGTCAAACGTGAAGCGATCATTTCTCGCTTCGACTGCACAATGCATTGTGTCATCTCACATGATTGGGAAATGCAAACTGGTTGTTTCGTATACTTCGCATGCATTGTTTCCTGTCACTTAGTTTAGAAATCCCCTCACTACATGAGCAATCTTCAAAACGAAGTGTGCAACTTCCAAAAACAGGACTGTGATCTTTCGGTGATTTCAATAACAGACAGAGGAACTTCCCACATAAGGAAGCACGAAATTCACCCAGACGAAATGGATCGCTTCATTCCACTCCTGCAAGTGAACGATAACGCGTAGTCCCGGTGTTTACGGCACTCTCACGGGGATTCGGTAACGGTCGTGTAGCCGAGAAACAGATCTAGCTCAGACCGTTTGCAAACATGGAACTGTGAGCGCATTTCCGGGTATCTGCAACTCGCAGACCTGAAATCAGAACGACGCGAACATCTAAATACTGTCAGCAGCAATTTTTGTCACGCTGAACATAACAGCGTTTTCAGTGTACGACGTTAGGGATGACTATTGTTTGGCAAATGCCAGTTGTTTCAGGCCTCACTAGCCAGATTTTTACAGCCTATTCGATCATATTTCGTTTGATCCGAGTAGCGTCGACACTAACTATGAATACAGTAGCCATCCATTCCACTTTTATTGATTACACTCCACAGTGATTGCTATCTTTACGATGGTAGTCAAGCACGGGAGGATGCTGTGCAAGAAATCAGACGGCACCTATTGGTGTATGATCTCCACTCTTTTGGGAGTGACCGTTTTGACAATTATACCGTATTTCACGTTCTAATTTCGCATGCGAATTCACCATTGCTCGGAATGTCACTCCTTTCTAAAGATGCTCCCTTCAAGAATGTATGATTGCCAAGAATGTATGCCTCATAGGCAGCAAGTGATTAGCGTATATATAAACAGGCACGCCTTCTGTCCGCATATCAACAGCACTGCTCATACTGCCGCGTTTTAATTTCTAGTATGTCTAAGCAATGCAACTTTTTGATCAATACAGTGCTACTGCCGTAACTTAGTGATCTCAGTAATCACCCTCGAACAGTTCGTTCTCTGGTCCACTCTTCCAGGCTGCGCTGAGACTCAAGTCTGAGACTGCACTCTAAAAAAAGAGCGAGTAAAAAGGGTGTCTTTTTGTCCCACAACAATAATCGTCTTCTATATTGCGTTCCATCTTTACGCTACTGCCCCGTGCCCGGCACATTCCGGTCATGACTGACATGGCCATTATCAGGGCTACATTGCATTCTCGATAGGAAAGTGGCCAGCGCCGAGTTTTCAAGAAAGGAAGCGCACGCAAGCCTGATGACGATTATTGTTGAGGGACAAAAAGACACCCTTTTTACTCGATATTTTTTTAGAGTGTACAATACTGAGACTTTAACCTCCTTACACCGCATATACTCCCAAATAGGAATGACAAAACCCCCCGTTTCTTTCACTGAGCCTGAATGGGATTAAAGTTTGAGCCCAATCTTTGCCATATTTATACCCTTCCGAGGGCGTTTTTCTTACTCCAATTTCGTAGGCATAAAAAGATGTCTATGTGGGAGTGATATAGAGGACAAGCCAGAGCTCCCAACTGGTCATTTTTCTGTTCAGAGCGTTTGAAGCGAGTTTTACACACGCCTAGTCTGTTATATGATTGCGAAAGGCTCACGTGCGTCATCAAAATGGGAAATTTTCAGTCGGTGTTGTGAGAATTTGTGATGCAAGTAAGCATCACGTGGTTGTATCAACATGCCACGTAGTCTTGACGTCATAAATTACCAAAATTTCTAACGTCATCACGAACTCACCACGTGACAGCATCACTCAGTCGAAGGTGCACCGATTCTGGAGAAAATGCAAAACACTTAAGGTGCAGAAAGCTTTAAGAAAGATGGAACGTTCAACTTTAGCATTTGATTGCTAATGTGTGTGTGTGTTAACATAGGGCTGCGGTCAATAACACTTCCTTCGTTTTATGCAACAACTGTTGCTTTTTTTTCGTCATATCCAGTCGATCTGTGCCGGAATAGACGTGTTGAACAGCCCTATAGTTGAGACAGCTGCTGTTTGTTGCTCCCGTTGGTTCTCCCAGCTCGCCGTGCTCACTCGAGTCAGGTGTCTTGGAGCACGTTAACGACCTCTTTTCCGCCTGGACACCTCCAAGACTTCATGCGGGGCCTGGGATGGAGTGTGCTTCCCACTTCCAACCACATAGAAAGGTGGAGGATGATCCAGTCAGCAATATGCAGAAACTGCTCCCTTCAGCAAACAAATCAGTATGTTTTGAGGGATTGCGTCATTGCTCGTGCCTTCTGAAAAGCCGTACATGCTGGACTCCGCAATCTTTGAGTAAATCGCTTCATTTAATTTAGGCGTTGTTCTCAAGACCGCTGTCCGGCTGCTGCAGCGGGCCGCAGCCATCGCACGCTCTTCTCGACCACACACACACACACACACACACACACACACACACACACACACACACACACACACACACACACACACACACACACACACACACACACACATATATATATATATATATATATATATATATATATATATATATATATATATATATATATATATATGACGCTATGATGAATGGGCGACGTGGCCTGGCTCATACGCCATGTTTATTTCATTCTGACTTCTTCCTTCTCGGCTTCTACTTCTAACTCCTAACCATCGCTACCTCCTTACGTTGCATATATATATATATATATATATATATATATAGAGAGAGAGAGAGAGAGAGAGAGAGAGAGAGATTGTACTCGGATCTGCTATCTGTGTTGTCGGAGGAGCTCTTCTATCTCCCTGAAGACGAATTTCTTCGGCACTGGTCTCACCCTTTGTGTCGCTCTGTAACGGACGAGCGAAACTTGTCTATCGGCCGGCCTAGTATTGGTAGGCTGATGCATAGGTTAGTGTCCGCAGTAATGCCATGCCAACTTGAATATACGCGAAGTGTACATAGCATTGCTTTATTTGCACCCCTTGTCCACCTTGCAATATGCATACGTGTACCTGTCTTTTATGAGACATTCTTGTTTGTCTATGTGTGAAACATCGAATGTACATGTTTCTTCCATGCTATCTCATGTCCATGATCCTGTAAACGAAGTCTGTTTTGTCATAATTGTTAATGTATCTTTAACAAGAAAATGTTACGTTTCAATGTTATTGAAGTGTTTGACAATAAATATTTCTAAACACTCTGAACCAGCTTTTCATAGCAAAACGCAGACGTAATCAAAATATAATGTTCGCGTTCTCATTTCTCGGAACAAATAAACTGCAGTACGGCCTGGCAAAGCCCCATCGCAAAAATGCGCAGAGTGTCACGGAAGTGAGAAGTTTAGGAAAACGAATAGTCGGCAGTGACACCATAGCTGCGACACTGAAACGACGTATACACCCCATCGTCTTTTATCCCGACAACCAGGACAAACACCGTTGTGTCGTTACAATATTGTTGCAAAGGCGCTCCTAACTTAATATACGACGCATCGCGCTGCACTAACCGAGCGCACGCGAGCTCGACACATGTGCACAAGGCATACAGTGTGCAGAGATTAGGCGAAACTATCTGGTAAACAGGTATATAAGCTGCGTGAGCTTGTCCTACGTGTTCGCTTGCTTATGGGTCTGAACTTTCTACTGAAAAATAGTTCACTGCTTGCGTGTTTTATTTCCAGCAGCGTTGAGTCGTGCGAGCGCGTTATGGCTTGGGAAGTGTGTGCCACAACCAGGGAACGGAATACTAATGACTTATTTAGAATAGATGGAGAGTATTTGAATCCACATATAAGGCGCGTTTCATACCCATACACTTCATACACAAAATGACGTAGCCGAAAAAAAGTTCGAAATCATGCAAAATATGTCCCAGAGAAAATAACGCACAATAAAGCCCGTTTTAAGCTCTAGAATGCCTTATTATCAGGCGACGGAAAGAGACAGACAAATAGTAATGCAGCGCTGTGATCATCAATAGTCAAATCAGTATTTCTTATTTTTGGGGCGTACAAAAGCGATGAAAATTTTTGGAAATCGGAGGCAGTGAGCTTGGGCTTCAAAAACGTTCAGGCGCGCAACCTATAGTTGCTTTATTTGTTATCATGAGACTGTTCTTTATCCTGAATGACACATTTTATGCACTGCCTTACATTACGCCCTACTAAATATACAGGGTTGCTAGAATAATATACCTCCCATACTTTTGTCTTGCACCAACTGCGAGATCAAATTGGCTCTCTTTCTTTCTCTCTCACACACACACAAACACACGCACACATCCACGCGTGCATAGACAAACCTCTGTAGGATAAATTTAGCGCAGGGCACGCTAAGCTAATATGTTGTTAAACTATTGGATAATTCTGTCTTCTGCCTGTACATGAATACGGTATAGTTGCACGGAACCATGCCAGCATTGAACCAAGGGCTCAGATGATTGTAACAATGTGCTCTTGTTTGACCATGCTTCATCTGTTGAAAACGAATTTCAATTTTTCAAAGTATGACGCACTCTACCATGGAAGTGCCAAAATCTGTCCTAGTCAACGAATTTTCAGACAACTCTCACGAAAGACATAACGTACAATATACAATTGTATGATAGCTGTATGGCCAACTTTGTTTCTCTCGGTATTACGCCGAATTATCTAGTATTTTTTTCTCTTTTGTTTGTGTGCTACCACCGCACGACAAGGTGTTTTAGTGGCGAAGCTCCTTAAAGCTGCACCTGTTCGTTTCTCGTAGTAGTGCGTAACATGTCTTACGCTTTGACCTGCAAGGTGGTGCCAGTGGGAGATTTCTCCTGTGCGTTGTTGAACAATAAAAAATTCGCAGCGTGCGCGTTAACGAAAAGCCGAATTCTCCTGTCTCTCATTCCTCATTAGCAGCCATTGGCATGTACATTGAGCACTACGTACATTGAGCACAGCCACGAGCACGTGCATAGCGTGCTCGCGGCCGTTTCGCTAGCTTCATATATACTAAACTTGGTATCACGTGACGTGAATACATGAAGGTAAACGACACATCCAAACATGATAATCATGACACGGAAGTCATGTATGGCATAATTTAACTCCACCTCCTAACGTTGTGTCGATTTTAAAGTGACATATCAACATTTCTCATTCGTGCTTCACATATCATCGATTGCCACTGCACGTGGGATCTGCCAGTTTTTTTTATTCAACAGCTACAGATACGGCCATACGCATAAAGGAAAAGGCGAATACATATTATTTACATGCGACAACTGCTATCTGGAGACCTGGCTACAATAACCAGGCCAGATGAAAGACAAGCCACACACGTTCGTTGACCACCGACAGAAAATGACAGGACCACTGCCATACGAATTCCTTTTTCCCAAGGAAGAACAATTCCTCCGACAAGAAAGAAAAAAGGTCAGTGTATACTTGTTGCAAAATTGGGAAAAAAAATTCCGGTGACGGTAACCAGCTGCAACAGCCTCACATCTATTACGCCACAAACAAAAAGCCCCCGAATCAATCAGAAGGCGAGCGAACCGAACACGCCAGCAACGACCGGACGTGACAAAACGATTTACTCCTTGCCCACGGAAACCAGCGTTCACGGCTCTCCGAAATACCCTTGAAATTACGCATTGCTGTAGCACCTGCTGATTTGTTACCTGTAATAGGCGATTCGGGCAAGTTAAAGATGGCACCATGCCCCACTTTTCCAGTCTATCTAGTGTTGGGAGCACTCGTCATTTCAGATGCCACATGAAGTCACGGAGATGGCCAGGCAGAAAGGACGCCGTTAGAGCGCCCCACGAGACACGCCTACAACTTTCTAGATGAGCTGGTGGAACCAGAGGGAGCAGCAGGGCCACCGTTATATCTACAACACGGATTTCCAGTATGTCAACATCTGGAAAAACCTGCTTTGCGTGGCGATAAAATGCTACAGCCGTGGAATAAATAACAGGTACATTAGGAACTTTCGGCGAGGCATTAAGTTGTACATCCGGTAACAGATAGCGTATATTGGTGCCTAGGAAGCAGCAGGTAAGATCGCGGGCTGGGCACTGTTCACCATGTAACAAGCAAAGTAGGAATCGCAAAGCAAGTAACCGGCAGTGAACAGACACGGATGGGAACACGAATCCTCCACCGTTGCGTGGTTGCGCAAGCGCAGCACGGAACAAGCTTCGTTCTACGCGACCAGAACAATGAGCTCAGAAGGGATTGCAGTGACCTAGTTATTCGCAATGGTGGTTGTACAGCATAGAAAATGTAATATACTCGACCGCAAAATACAGTCTGTGCCAAGTACCTTCTTTCCAGTAGTGGTAAATTGTACTTTTTCACTTCCCGGACATGACATTTTACATCTTCGAGTACTAAAACCCACACAGAGCTTCATATGCCATCAGAGGTATAATCGAGCTCCAAAGTGCGAATAGAGTTATTTTTATTGCGATAGTGATTATATGGACTATCTCGGCTGGATTTCGCCGCCGGCGTCGGCGTGGATGTCATGCACTGTACATGCATATATATTTGAAAACGCGAGAAAGGAAAAAAATCCAGAAAAAAAGCCTCTGGCGCGCGGAATCGAACAGGGACCTCCACATCGAGAATGCGAAGCTTCAACCACTGAGCCAGCGTGAGGTATCTCCTTCGTCGTTTAAACGGCAAGCTGTTCAGATCTACCACTTACCGCTGTTGGCGGGCATCTCGGGGGGTGAGGGGACTATCGTGTTTTCAGCATTATCAGCAAGCTGGTGCAGTGATCGCACGGCGGCTCTCATCTCACGCGTACTTTGGCGCGCGTAGAGAATAAGAAGGGTGTACGCTCGATCGCGCGCCCTTATCTTACAGCGGGGAGAATCGTACGTTCTGACTAGCCTTTGGGTTTCGTCAGAACATTTCTCTTGTAGTTACAAGGCGCACAAAGGTAACCGCAATCGTTGCACAGCCACCGTTTGCGAAAAGGGCGCGCTTTTCAGGCACAGCTAGGTAACAGCTGAGACACTTATTCGCGTTGATCTCTACCTGTGAGTACGTTTTGTGCGTCACTTGTGCGTGGCAAACTTGGATCACGTTTCCATCTGCTTGCTATTCTGCGCGTGACCTTCAAATTTATTGCTATCACATTCATTGCTTCGCCTTTGCTGCAAAGTTGCGACTTTTTCAAAGACGATAGTCTTTCTTGGGGACCTTCGACGGAAAAATTGTGGTCTGTCTATGTGTACGATTGTCTGTTTGTCCACCCTAATGATACCTCAAACGGCACCAAACAACCAACCCCATCCGCAGCGCCCACCAATATTACACAATGTTTGGCGTTCATAGTTGTGCGATTGTCAATTAAAAAAATTCGGCAGATCCCACGTACCTGGAAATTGATGTTATGCGAAGCATGCGGAAAGGTGGGGACCGTGTTGCAATTTTTTATTGAGCGTCACGCTAAATATATGTACAAATGTTGCACGCGCATACATATGTTGAAGAGTTACAGATGTTTATATAACCAGTTGTTTGCACTTGCGCAACGATGCTACCTGGAACGTGCGTATTAGCAACACCAGAAGCAGATATGAAGCGCTGATGCTCGCACGGAGGCTGTCCCTGAACACTGCCACATAAGTCAATTTCAGGGCATGGCAACTAACTGTAATTGATTTTAACCCCACGTGAAGGCTATATCAAAGGAGTATATATGTAATGTTTATAAAATTGGGTAGGCAGCACTGTAACCACTATCAACGTTTCACGAAAATGAGCGTCTATTTGAAAAGTATAGTTCGGAGACTTGGCATAGCTCTGTGGTAAAATGCTTTATTGCCACGCTTGGGTTTGATTCCAGCTGGAACACTGTCATTTATTCTTTGCATTTGACAGGTCGACACTATCGATGTCGCATATCTTCTAACGCTCGCGCGTTAAATTTGCCCATTTGTGTTCTCGTCATTCCTGGGTAAATACTAAGTGACAATCACTTGTGGCACATACCCGCATACCAGTGGCACATACCCACCTGTTGGTATGTGCCACTGTCTGGCGGGAAGTGTTTGACGAGGCAGGTGACGGAATTGTGGCATTATTCGTGTCTTGACTAGCTCGTCATATTCGTCAAACCATCTTACCCTCCCAAGCTAATTTTGGTTCACGCCAAGTTAAGGGGGTGACCACGAGAGTACCCAAACGTAAGAGGCTAGATAGATAGATAGATAGATAGATAGATAGATAGATAGATAGATAGATAGATAGATAGATAGATAGATAGATACGCTCAATGTCGCCGAAGTTCGCTAAGAAATGCTTCACATTTCAAAGCAAATATTGCGCATATCTGAGGCGCCATAACAACATGTCTATGTTTTGTATGTTTGCATTTTTTCTAGAAGAGGCAAATACATGTAACTCTAATGACTGTAGCGCTTAACGCGCTGCGCTGGCAGTGCAACGCGATGCTCAAGAAGGTGTTTCCAACATTTTGCTACGACGGCATGGTGGTGGCACCTGCCCGTCACTTTGCATTCTACACCTCGCCCCACCGCGGTAGTATAGTGGCTAAGGTACTCGGCTGTGGACCCGCAGGTCGCGGGATCGAATCCCGTCTGCGGCGGCAGCATTTCCGATGGAGGCGGAAATGCCGTAGGCCCGTGTGCTCAGATTTGGGTGCACTTTATAGAACCCCAGGTGGTCGAAATTTCCGGAGCCCTCCGCTACGGCGTCTCTCATAAACATATGGTGGTTTTGGGACGTTAAACGCCACACATCAATCAATCTATCTACACCTTATCACCTCCGTGACTGGCGCGCATCTTTCTCCGTGGTCGCGCACGCCTTCGTTTTTGAAGATAAACGCAAGACGGCGCTCGTGTCTGATGTGCCTAGATGCGCTTCTTAGCCTTCGTTACACGCTCGAGGCACTCTAACGCAGTGCCTTCAGAATACCAATCACCAATTTTCTTGCGCAGAACATTAAATAAACGTTTTTTTCACTCTCTACACGCAAGGCTATCGTCTTTCGACTACACTTACAGTGTAACATGTAGATTCGGGCCATTTTTTTTAAAGACGGAAGATTGAACTCAGGCATGTGTCTAGTGAATCAATGAACAAATATTGTAATTTCGACAAATTTAACATTGTGCCAGGAGCGGTTCCATACTCTACAAAAAGCCGTAGGCTACGGGATAGACTCTCCTCGTTCTTCAGGTACAATGTGATGTCATTGGCGAAAGCTGTCCCCTTCACCGGGCCACTTCCAGGTAGTGGAAGGCCTCCGATGTAGGGATTGTTAAGTAGTGAGCATAGGAATGGCTTGAGACTAAGCACAAAAAGGACCGGAGATAGAGGACACCTTTGGCTAACTCCACGAGTAAAAGGAAATGAGCGCTTTTATAGCGATCCAGCAATAACGTGCTATAAGTATTTCTGCATGCGTTCCTGAAAAGCGCAATGAAGCTTTGCAAGAAGCCAAATGCCAGCATAATACTGAATATGTAGCTGTGCTCAAGGCAATCAAATGCCTTTTCTTGATCGACTGAAACGAAGAGCCCACGTGCAGATCTCGATATCATGTACGCAATTATGTCACGCGTAACAATGGAGAGACTATGAATTTCTCTTCCAGGGATCGAGCATGCCTGATAATGTCCTATTAAAGAAGCCATAAGGCGCTTCTCAAGCGCCGAGTGACAATTGCTGTAAATATTTTGTAATCGACGCTGAGAAGCGTGATTCGTCTCCAGTCTTCTGTGTGAACTGACGATGGGTCATGTTTCAGTATTAACACAATGCAACCTTCGCGAAAGCTATCCTCGAAGTTGAAGTTCTCGAAGCAGCAACAAATAATAGAGGTGAGGGTGGAGCCAATGTCATCATAAAAGGTTAAGTAATACTCAACGGGTATCCTGTTCACTCCGGGAGCCGAATCACGTTTCATAGAAGACAATGCCTCCTTCACCTCGTCAGTGGACGGACTTGCACACAGTTGTGCGGCTGCCTCTGGTGGAACGTAAGGCTGACCACTAAGTATTGTGAATGTCTTGGCTGTACTATAAGGCGTTGACATAGTTGTGCGAGCCATGTTTTCGAAATGAGTTTGAAAGAGTAATAGGTCACGCGCAGGAGGTGACGCGACAGAAACGACTCTAGCGGCTTGGATAATCAACGGACTCGACTCTCTGAGAATTGAGCTTCTCGCAAAGCGCATAACTTTTGGGTGAGCACATGGGTTATGTCTGGAGCGCCAAGCTGCCACTGACAACGACAATGCTGCAACAAAACGCTGAAAGCGTTCTCGCTGTTCTCGCTACCATGCGCGCAACATAAAAGTCAGTCGATAAACCCGAAGAGCAATGCGCAGGTTTGTGGAAGTGTCTCAAATCTGTCTTAAAGCATGCCCTTCAACAAATCTGTGTAGAAGCCCCTGCCACTGGAGCGTGTCCCAAGATTCGGAACCTAATTGGAAAAGGGAGGCGTGAAGAAATCTCGATAACCTTGTCCGAGAACGCATGTCATGAAGAACGGGAATGTCAAGACGCCATGGTGTCGCTGACAAAAAAAAAATTAAAGCACGCCTCAAGCGATACTGATCAATGATCAGAGACATAAATAGGGGATGATGGTAACCAAGGAGGTTAACTATAACACATCACATCGCGACACATAAGAAGCTAGCGCACTTGGCACGTAGAAGCAATCCAACCTACTAGAAGATGAGCCACCTCAGCAAATCCAGGCCGGTTGTGCTCCATGTATTAGTCTATACGCATCTAATAAATAGAAGTGCTGGACAAGGCGACGCCGCTCGTGTGCGTTCCAATCAGAGCGACCCCATCCTGGACCTTGCACGTCAGCTCGCGTATCTAATACGCAGTTAAAATCATTAGTGAGTATCCCAAGCCAACGGTCAAGAAAATACACATCCAGGTCACTGAAAAAAACAGAGTAGACTGCTTGGGATGGCCTATAAATTCACAAAATTCGTAACCTGATTTCCGACAGAACGCAGTCGAAAGCCAGTACTCGACGAGGCTCATCATACAAAACGTGGTGATTACGTAAAAGAGTCAGGATAAAAATGATGATTCCAACTCCACTGAAGCGAGATGTCGCGAATGAAAAGTAACAGCCCAAGTTGAATGCGCGTTTAAATGCACGAACCTATTGGCCTATTGTAAAAAAAATTGTTCCTTGTAAACAAAGAACAACACAGTGTTCGGCGTGCACTACGCTGATAACGTCGGCTTGTTTTATAGCGCTACGGAATCCTTGAACGTTCAGAGAAATGATTTTTAGGGTGTTAGCCATATTGAATTAAAGAGGGTTAACCTTACTGACCTGGCCGTGTTGTTCGATTCAGCAATCCGGCATTCGAGGGACATGCAATACACACGTTACACAGCACAAGTCGGCCCTCTAGAAGAGGGTCGAAGTTTCTTCGGTTGTTGCTGCTCAGAGCGGCTACCCTGATAGCCGTCCGAGCCAGCCGTGTGAGCCCACTTAACTTCTCGCGGGCCAAGCATCTCCACGTCGCATTCGTCTAGGCTTGGTGACAGCTCGATGCTACTGTCCGCTACGAGGCTATAGCTACTTTCCGACGATTCCGGTAGTGGTGTAGCTGCGAAATCGACATTGTCGCCACCAATGACCTTGACTGCTGGCTGCTCGCCGGGGCGCGTCAGTAGAGAATTTCCATGATGTCTCGCAACTTGTTTGAGGTAGTCGCGGGCCTGGCTTTCTGAAGGAGCTAGAGTGTTTGGTTGGTTAGACTTTAATACAGCATCTGTCGAAACGCCAGCGTCCGTACGCTTCGTAATAGGGAGTTTGAAATACCGTTTACAAGCGCTGCGGGCGTTGCGGGTGTAGCGGGCACCGTATCAGCTTTAGAATCGCGTTTGCCCTGCTGCCAACCGCAACGCACGATTGCAGCGACACCGTAGCCTCGAAACCAGTGTTTGCGGGCCACATGCGGGAGGCGATCACCGCACGCTAATTCGGATTGTCTGCGCGCGGGCCGCGAACGCGAACGCCTACTCGCGTTACGACACATGCGCAGTGGCAGCGACCGCACCACAAGGGTCATGGTGCGCAATTCTAAAACTCCCTGATGACCAAGACTGCGGCGCACTCAGCCGCTGGAATCATAGACTCGGCCTGTATATTAGCCTCTAGAAAGGTTTGCTTCTCAGCGTGAGATGCTGGCAAACATGCCACGTTATGTTCGTCTAAAGTGGGCGCCACGTTTGTTCGTATTGTTTGTAGCCTCTAATCCATGGCGCCACGTCATCCATGCTGTCTTCTTTTTTTTTTCGGGAGGCGAGCAGACAAGGCGCGTTGGGATTGACCAAGCCATGCTCTTCTTCCTTTTTTTTTAAACGTTGTTTCCGGAAATGAATTCTGGACACTTTTTGCCACAGCTTCGGATTCACGCTCGGCTGCTGCCATAGACGACATGGTCGGTAGAAGAGGAAAGGCCCCCGCAGCATCATCCGAATATGAACACCGTACTGGGTAGACGGTGTCGGGTGTCCATCTCCGCAACGTCTGCAAGGGCGGTAGCATCCTTCACCTTCGTGCCCATGAACGCTACAGCGACTACAAAGCAGAGCTGTGCGCTATGCTCGATAATCGCCGATGGAGCCACACCGACGACAAACACGTTGAAGGCGTGTACAGTGGAAGCTGTATGTACAGCGAAAATAACTTTTTAAACGCGAAGCATTTCTTAGCGAAGTTCGGTGACATTGAGCGTATCTATCTATCTATCTATCTATCTATCTATCTATCTATCTATCTATCTATCTATCTATCTATCTATCTATCTATCTATCTATCTATCTATCTATCTATCTATCTATCTATCTATCTATATATCTATCTATCTTGTCACCTACGACTTTTAGCTCTACTGGTCATTTCGATAATGGTATCGATACCAAACATCGTATGGCATGACATGAATGTACGAAGAGCGTATTTGACTATAGTCATAACATGAAAACCATGACATGTTTGTCATGAACGTCATGATTTCCATTTCATGGTCCTGCAGATCTTGCGGTGGTTTCGTTCACATGGCATGTTGCAAAACTGGTACGGTAGGACATGATTGCATGGCGAACACAAGCGACAGACCCTCACATAAAAATCATGACATACGTGTCATGTAACAACATGACATAACACGCTCATGATGTGCTCGCGTCCGTTTTGCCAACGTCACATATACCAAATTTGGTATTCTGGTACGTGAATGGATGACGAAGGTATTTGACACGTGCAAACATGTTAATCATGAGATGCTTGTAATGTAACAACATGACTGCATGAAAACAACATGACTACGGTCATCATGCGCTTGGCGGTGGTTTTGCTAGCTTCCCTTATACCAAATTTCATATCACGGGGGGTGAATGAATGACGAAGGTATGATACAGGTGCAAACATGATAAAAATGAAATGCCTGTCATGTAACAACATGACTACATGCAACGCTCATGATACGCTCGTGGCTGTTTCGCTAGCTTCACATGTACCAAGCTCGGTATTAGGAGACGCGAACGGACGACGTAGGTATATGACACATTCAAACATGATAATCAAGATATGCGTGTTATGTAAGAACATGACTACAAGCCACGCTCATGATGTGTTCGCGGTCATTTCCCTGGCTTCACATATGCCAAATTCGGTATTACATGACGTAAATGGATGACGAAGGCATGTGACTGGTGCAAATATGATAATCGTGAGATGCGTGTCATGTAAGAACATGCCAACTCTATGCCGCTTTCAAGGCGCCAATACATTTCGACGTGACGTGGTGGGCTGCTCGCCGGCGTTCATTTCGACGCGTCACACCGGCGTTGCCCCGCCAGGGGCCGGTCCTGCGATATTCTCGCAGGCGCGCGCCGCACTGCGTTGCTTTGACGCATGCGCTTTTGAGCGCGTCCGGCCTCCCTCCGTCACGAAAATAGGGAGACGCAGAGTTGTCTGGGTAACCAATTGGCACGAAATGCAACATGTCGCATTTCGCGCCGGTTGCCGTCGGGCTGCGCTGACAAACGCTTGTCACGTCACGTCGCACCACGTTACGCACCACGTGACGTCGAAATGTATTGGCGCCTTGACTGTGGCATGCAGTCCTGTTCTCACATGACACGCATCTTATAATTATCATGTTTGCACCAGTCCCATACCTTCGTCGTCTATTGGCGTCACGTAATACCAAATTTGGCGTATGTGAAGCTAGCGAAACGGCCATGAGCGCATCGTGAGCGTAGCTTAGTCATGTTGTTACATGACACGCATCTCATGTTTATTATGATTGCACCAGTATCATACTTTCGTCATCCATTCACGTCCTGTAATACCGAATTTGGTATTAATGAAGCTAGCGAAGCGGCTGCCAGCGCATCATGAGCGTGGTATGTAGTCATGTTGCTACGTGACACGCATGTCATGATTATCATGTTTGCACCAGTCGCATACCTTCGTCATCTATTCACGTACCGTAATACCAGATTTGGTATATGTGACGCTAGCAAAACGGCCGCAAGCGCATCGTGAGCGTGGCGTGTAGTCATGTTGTTACATGACACGCATCTCCTAATTTTCATGTTAGGGTCGATCGCGTGTGTTCAGCATGCAATCATGTCATAAGATTGCAGTTTTGCAACATTCCATGCAAATGAAACCACCACAAGAGCTGCACGATCATGAAATGTAAATGGTGACATTCATGACATACATATCATGACTTTCATGGTATGACTAATCATATATGTTCTTCATACAGTCACGTTATGCCATACCAAGTTTGGTACCGATGCCATTATCGAAACAGGCAGAAGAGCTAAAAGTAGTAGGCGGCTATATAGATAGATACGCTCAAAATCGCCGAAGTTCGCTAAGAAATGCGTCGCTTTAATAACTTTATTGGGCTGAAAAAAAATGGCAGCATATCCACGGAGTGAATCATGTAGAGTAGGGCGAAGCATCCATCCGTCCATTCGTCCTTGCTTCAGTCCGTCCATGCGTGCGTCTGTGTGGCCGCCCGTGCGTCCATCCACGCGTCCGTGCGTGCGTCTGTTCATGCGTTCGCACGTCCATCTGTGCGTCCGTCCATGCGTCTATCCGTCCGTGCAGAAATCCGTGCGTCTGTCCATGCATCTGTCTGTGTGTCCATTCGTCCACCTATTCAACACTCCAAGTACCACCATCTCGCATCTTTTCGTCATATATTCCCCATATAGAAGCACCGCCATCCAGTGGACATTTCAAGGACTAAACGGGAAGTGGCACATACACACTTTCTTACGGCTTGTGCTTCGTGTCTACTTCCCACCTTTAACCATCTCGAGTTCATGGTATATACTAGTTCACTGTATTCATGGCACTGCGGCACAACGCTCGCTAAACCTTTTTAAAACCAAGGAGGTTACGCCCAGCGAGTATAACGTAGGAACCCATTCATGTCAGATATTGTTCAATGTACATGCAAATGGCTGCTAAGGAGGAATGAGAGACAGGAGAATTCGGCTTTTGGTTAACGCGCACGCTGCGAATTTTTTATTGTTCAACAACATGTAGATGAAATCTCCCACCGGCACCACCTTGGATGTCAGAATTTAAGACTGGTTACACACATCTACGACTACGAGGGACGAACGGGTGCCGCTATAAGGAGTTTGGCCCCGTTTAATACTGCAATGTGGTGGTCAAATCCTACGGGACGGCTGTATGCTCTACCATGGTAGAGTATCTAGTACTCTAAATTGTTACCCACTTTTTGTAAACACAGAAGGGGTTTAGGAGCTAGATGGGTGGGCCCCATGTCCAAAGCTCTATTGGCTTGCGCCTCCTGCCGGATGTGGTCCAGGAGTGCTAGTTGCACCTCCGGGTCCGAGCAAGCGAGGAGTGCTCGCACTGCTCTAAAAGGTTTTCGATTCTATACATACGCTGCAAGCGAACGAGTTCTTTTGGCCGTTTACCACAACTCGGCGAGATATGGTAAAAGGCTCGGTGGTGAGTCGCGGCACCACGTAAATTCACGCCCATGCAAAGTAGCGTTATTTTGTGCAGTCGAAATAAATTTGGCTAAACTCCCGTTTGAATTTTACGGAGGTCTAAGGCGTCTTCCCCTTTAAGAGATTTGTGGAGGGCACCATATTTCTGCCGCGTGCATCGCTGGTGAGCAAGAAGCTCTCGCGGAGCCATCCGAGCCGGGTCAATTTCCTTCTCCTCGTGAAAGCCGTCGTGCGTAGTGCTGGGTAGTGGAAACAGCGAGAAAGGCTGCTGCTCCGCTCGGTTCGTGAGCACTGGAGCTAGAGCTTCCGCCCTTTCGTGACCCTCAAGGCCTGCATGTCCCGCGCACCAGACCAACCTATAAGTGTTGCTCCATTCACTGCCTAAAAAATGGCGAATGTTTATTGGGAGGTGGCCTTTCGTGAATAGCCGGCACGCCTCTAGCGAGACAGTATGGTGATGTATGTCTGGCCGTCGTTGCGCTCTCGACTTTTAATCGCCAATGCGATGGCGAAACACTCGGCCTTGGTGATCGATGTAGTGTACAGTGATGCGCTGGACACCATGCTTCTCGTGTCGCTGCTTATCATTGTGACGACGCAGCGCTTCCAGTTATACCTGGAAGCGGCACGTTCTCATTGCCTCTAATTTTCTGATCCATTTTACACGCTCCTCTCGCCTTTCGTGATGCCGCTCCTTGGTCATGTTCATGGGTATAGGGGCGATCTAAATATGCCGTCGGACTGGGTCTGGTACGTCTGCCAGCTTATCGTCCAAGTTTTGGGGTTGCAGTTGTATACTCGCCCTCATCAGTATCTCCCTTCCCGACTTCGTCTGGCTGAGGCGGTTGCACTGAGACATCAATGTTGCTACGTTCAGTTGAGTGTACGTGTTATGCAGGCCGATCTCGATAAGCCTGTGTGTCGGAGTGCTTATCGGTAAGGCTAATGCTGCCTTGTAAGCCCCTCTGATGATAGAATCTACTTGCTCTTCCTCGCTCTTGTTCAGCGTGTGGAAAAGCAAGCTGTATGTCAATTTGCTCATTACGAGCGCCTGCACTAAATGGGCAGTATCGGTTTCCTTCATGCCCTTTTTGTGGAAGGTGATCCTCTGAATCATCATAGCCACTTGTTTAGTTGCCGATTTAAGAAGACCGATAGTGTGATTTGCCTTACCAGTGCTTTGAACCCAGAAACCCAGGATCCGGGCGATGGTGACTTCTTTATTTTCTGCTTTTCGATTACGATTTCTATTCTTCCATTACTTCTGTAACGTTCGCTGTTTATTTTGATTACCTCTGATTTTCGGGGTGCACAGATGAGAGCACTGGTTTTGGCAAAGTTTTCTACAGCCAGTGCCGCCTCTTGCAGAGTCTGCTCTTTGCTGGCCAGGGACCCGCGTGTGGCCCACAGAGTAATTTAATCCGCGTAGAGGGTATAACCTAGCGGTGGTACACAGTCTAAGGCCCGAGTGAGTCGACGCATGGCGATATTAACTAACAGAGGATATAATATGGCTTCTTGAGGCGTTCCCATGTTTGGCTTCCGGAATGGCTCTGACCTAACGCTTGAGGTACCAAATGTCACCTCCAGATTGGTCATAAAATTCTTTATATAGTTATATATCTTTTCCCCGCAACGAAATATATTTAGCTGTGAGAGTGTAGCGTCATGAGAACTACTGTCAAAAGCTCCCTTTGTGTCTAGAGCGAGCAGCAAATGCTCGCCACCTTTGGGAACACCCTTGAGGACCTCTTTTTGTATCAGGAAGAAAGGGTCCAGTGTTGAGAGACCTCTGCGGAAGCTCAGCATAGTGGCTGGAAAGAGACCCCTGTCCTCTATGAAATTCTGAAGTCTGGTGTGAACGACGCGTTTGAAAAACTTCCATATACATGACGTAAGTGATATACGTCTGAGCGCCTGCAGGGAGGGCTTTTTTGCGGGTTTCGGAAAGGTTATAATTTTGGCGGTTTTCCCATCTGCAGGGACCTTTCCTTTGAGACAATAGTGTTCATTGAAAGGTTTCTTATCATCGCATTCGTAATTTGGTCTTCACCGGGGGCTGTATTCCTCTTGGCTGCCTGGACTGCCGCAAAGGCCTCCTCCTTTGTTGTCGGCTCATCTAGTTTCTCATTTCTAGCTCCGCTGTAACTCATGTGATTAGCCGAATTACTTGGTGGACTATCGCCAATGTATCTCTCCTTGAGGGCTTTCACGAGTTCGTCGTCCGTGCCCGGAAATGTTTCTGCTATTTTCTGCAGTGTTCTGCTTGTCGTGGATTTGGACTTGTCTGGATCAAGAATATTTCTTAGGATGGACCAAGTTTTCGCGCTGCTCAGTGTGTTCTGAGACGAATTGCAGAACTTGACCCATCCCTCGGTAGCCAATTCGCTTGCAAAGTCGTTTGCTTCCTCTGCAAGAGCAGTGATCCTACGCAGTAGTGTCCTATTCAGGCGTTGACGTTTCCAACGCTTTAGTAGGCTGCGCCTGCTTTCCCATAGGTGTAGCAGACGGCTGTCTACGGCTGGCATCTCTACGGTTCTGGCTCTTTTCTTCGCAGTGATTGCATGTACTGAATTTATGCACTTCGACCATGCCCCTATTGAGTCCGGTACGGAGTCGCATGGAGGATCTAGTTTCCTGAACTCAGTCCAATCTGTGATCGCTGCGTCGCCTATCAATCTGTGCAGTTTGGGAGTCGATATTTACACGCTTATAATGTAATGGTCGCTTCCTAGATTTTCCTCCAGTTTTGTCCAGAATGCGACTTTGAGCTTGAAGGTGAAAGTAAGGTCAGGGAACGAGTCTCTACATGCGCTGTTGCCCACTCTCGTGGGTGTGATCCGGAGAGTTATTAAACTCAGACCCAGCCTAGACGAAGCATGTTCAAGACGCGTTCCCTTCGGCGAGTCTTTTGGGTAACCCCATGTGGTGCTGGGTGCGTTAAAATCACCCAAAACCAATAGGTGGTCCATGTTAACTGCGATTTTAACTGTCCCAGCAAGGAGCTCATTGAAGTCTTCGCCTTTGTCTTTTGGAGGACTGTATAGGTTATAGTCTTCGCTTTGCCTCTCTTTTGGGGGAATAAACTGATAATTTGGTGATTGATCTGTAGCGTTTCTAAGTACTGATCTGTTGCCGCAATCATCTTGCGCACCAGCGTCGCTACCCGGGGATAATTTGTGTTCTGAAAAACATAATAACCCTGAAGCTTCACTATTTTGGCACTGGTTTCTTGCAAGCATATAACGTCGTGTTTAATAGGTGCCACATTTATATAACTCTGGAGTACAGCGGCACGTTTGTGAAAAGTTCAGCAATTCCACTACCAGATCTCTAGTTGTTCCACACTCCTCTGGTTATTTTTGGCCATGATGTTTGGGTGCTTCCACGTCGTCGCGATTTCCCTTAGATTGCTTGCTATTTCTAGCGGAGGTCGAGCGAGAGCGCTTGTTTATTGCCCTTAGCAAGCTGCTCACAGCGTCATTCACGTACTGCCTTTGAGTTTTTAATTCCTCGCCGACGAAAGATTTTATCTCAATTATGAAATCAACTAGCAGTTTATTAACGTTAGCTATACCTTCTCTGTTTTCGTCTAACTGTGCCTGTATTTGCTGCGTTATTTTGTCGTGGTTTTTTACTATCGTGCTTGGGGTAGGAGTGGTTGTACCTGCGTGCACCATCCCTTAGTCAACTTCAGCTGACGCCGCGATCGCTAGGTGGCGTCGAGGAGCGCGGACGTGAAAACGCTGGCTCCCGCTTTTCTAAATGTTTTCGGTCGTTTCTATGCTTCAAGATCACTTGGCTTTGTGCTTATTCGAACAAGCAAGCTCTGCGGTTTCAGTGGAGACGCCATTTTTGGCGGTGAGTGAACTCTTAGACATATTTTTGGACTTTAAAGTTGCGACGCGGCGAGCGTCCCCGCTAGCCCTAACCACACCTAGGGTTAGCGAGGAGTACGGCCGTTACACGTAGCCAAGGGCTCGGCCAGACGCGGCAGCTACTGGATCAACCTCCGTACGTCGCAGCCGACAACCAGGCACTGAAAATGCCTTCCACCGTAACCGTGGAGGGAATGGAAGTAAGCGCGGAGATCTTCGACGGACCAGGATGGGCCACCGCCATGGGACGCCGAAGACAGACGACTCCGCCGAACGAGGAGCTGGCCGCTGGGACGGTCGAGCACAGCAACCAGCCGAAGCACGCCAGGGGCTTTAAAAAAAGTCAATCGGCACTACACCGTGTGGTATCCGCTTCCAGGCTACCCCGCCTACCCAAAGACCAGATCAGGGTAATTATGAGACCCAGAGGTGGATTGGACGTAGCCCAAGTCGACCTCGTTCTGCTGGGCAGAGCCGTCATCATGGCCGCCCAGATCACCGACGAACAAGCACGGGAGGACACGATCTGCCCCAACAATATGCAAAACATCATTGTTATTTCTACGCCGTACCAAAATAATGCCACATCATACGTGAACGTGCAGAAACTGCACACAAACCAAGGCTCGTTCGAAGTTGCCGCATACGTGGCCGCGCCCGATAATACATGCAAGGGCGTCATCAAGAAAGTTGACCTCTCCCTTGACGACGCAACACTCAAACGCCTGATTGTGCACCACCGAAATCCCACTGCCATCGAGGCAAGACGCATTCAAAAGACCAAAGTCGTCGCAATCCTCTTTGACGGGTTGCGCGTTCCGAGCACAGTGATATGCGGAACCGCCATGGTTCCCTGCTCGCTCTACAAGCGACAAGTCGATGTTTGCAGAACGTGCGGAGGAGTCGGCCATCGCGCCGATGTTTGCCGGCACACAAACGCAACGAGCAAGAAATGTCACAACTGCGGTGAAACGCTACAAGAAGACGGCGTGCATCACTGCGAGCCGAAATGCAAGCTTTGCTATGGCAATCACCCCACCGGAGATCGCGAATGCAAAAGACGCTTCCACATTCCATACATAGTGAGAAGGAGAAGAAGACGCAGAAAGCAAGAGTGGCAAGCACAACAACGTCAAGACGCACCAACATCTGTCACGTTTAAGGAACCCTGCCACAACCAGGTGCCGGGACGAGAGAACGCCTCGAGCGTCCATCACCGTTCTCCATCCAGGGGGAGATCCCGATCCAGAGGGCGTTCCCGATCCAGAAGGCGTTTTCGATTCAGAGGCCGTTCTCGTTCCGGAGGGCGCCCCTCGACCCTGTCGGGATCCGACAACCGCCTGTCATCTCGGGAGTGCTCCAGATCCCGATCGAGAACGAGGCCAACAGCCACGCAGCAGCAGCAGCAGCCGAACAATGGCTCCGGGGCCAGCAGGGATGCAGGTGAATCACGAAGCACAAGTAGCCAGCCCAAAGGTAAGGCACAGCCAGAGCATGCCCCCGATTCTCGTATTGTAGCGCTTGAACAAGAAAACAGGGCCCTCAAGAAGGAGCTTGAACAGCTCCGGGCCTCAATAGCTAGAATAGAGAGCTGCCACGGAATTAATCTGTCGAGCTCACCGGCACCACCGACAACACGCTCACAACAAACGATCCACAACACACACAAACGCAAAGCCGTAGACAGCGACAGCGACACGACGGAGGAGATCGAGATGGTCTCGATAGAAAAAGAAGCCCTACTGACAAATGTCGAGTCCGTGACAACTAAGCTCAACGACAAAATTGATACGTTGGCGAACACGCTTGCCAAGTTTATGGAAACCTTTAAGACTTACACTGACAAAGCTGACCAGAGGCTCGTGAGCCTGGAGAAGATGGCAGCCAACCCACCTGGGGCAGGTGCTCCTCAGAGCCTAAGCGCGGACAAACCAGCGGTTACGGCAAGCATGCCGAGCATACCTTCTAGAGCTAAAGTCCGACCAGTCAAAGCACGCAATCTCGCGGAAATAACGAGCCGCGACGCACACAAGCTACCAAGCCAAAATGGCTGCTGACCGTAACGAGATTAAGATCTGGCAGTGGAACTGTAACTCACTTCAGAAACGCAAAGCCGCACTAACACAACTATTGCTAGCCTGTAAAAAAAGCCGCATATAATATTGCTACAGGAATGTGGAGAAAGCAAAACTGCTAAAAGCATTGGCATACAGGGGCACAGGGTAGCCAGGCCGACCCTGCACCCCGAGCAGAACAAGACGCGAGGAGTGGCGACCTTCATCCGGAAGAACATAATGTTCGCCGAAAGGGACGCTCCCATATACAAAAAAGGCCTGGAAACGGTCCTGGTGGAAATCTTACCACACAGGGCTGTTAAAAGAAGCATCTTCGTGCTCAATGTTTACAGTTCTCCATCAGATAAGAAAAGAGATTTCAACAGACTGCTTACCTCGGCGGTAAAAATGGCGGGTGACAATCCGCTTATAGTAGCGGGCGATTTTAACGCCAGGAGTACCGAATGGGGATACTTAAAAAGCGAAGGCGAAGGCACCAAGCTAGCAGAAAGCGCGAATGCGCTGGACCTGCAGCTGATAAACAACCTTGCCCTCCCTTCAAGAAAAAGGTAATTCGGTACAGCGGGACACAATGCCAGACTTAACCTTCACCAAGAACGTCAGAGCTACCTGGGACAACGTCGCCGAAGACCTAGGTAGCGACCACTGCATCCTAGAAATTACCGTTGAGAACGAGGCGAAAGCGCCAAGAAAATTCAAAATCACAGACTGGGACCAGTTCCGTAAATTACGGGAGCAGAAGGGCAATACAGAACTATCATATGAAGCTCTTTTAAATGAATTAAAAATGGCAGCGAATGAGGCCACCAAAGAAGTCACGACTGATGAATCCATCCAGGCAATGGACTCTCACCTGGCCAGTTTGCTGCAGAAAAGGCATGACCTAAAAGAAGCGTGGCGTAAAAACAAGCTCAACAGACACTTACGCACAAAAATCGCGGACCTTGGCCGCGAAATCGAATCTCACGCCAAGACAATCTGCGCCCAGCAGTGGAACAACACATGTGACGAAGCAGATGGCAAAATGAGGAAGGGAAGCAAATGGGGGCTGCTCAAACACCTTATGGCGGACAGCGACAAACCCACCAGAGGCGGCACCCAGCTACAAATTGAACGATTGGTGCACAAGCATGCCCAGGATAGTGGTGGATCCCAAGCTCTCCTCAAAACGGTAGGCCAAAAATATCTCCCACTGGAAAGCAAATCAGTAGCCTGGGAAAACAAAAATCCCTCATATGGAGGTCGACCGAAAGAAAAGCTAGACGAACCATTCAGCGAAGCTGAAATACGGTACGCTCTACAACAACTCAATGGCAGATCGGCGCCAGGGCCAGATGGAATCGACAACAAACTGCTATGGAATCTAGACGATAAAGCAATCGTAATCATTACTAAGAAGATAAATGAGGCATGGGAAACGGGTACCGTGCCTAAAGAATGGCGTAGTTCCAAGGTTTCGCTCATCCCGAAACCTGGAAAACCACTGAGCATTGATAACTTAAGGCCCATATCACTCACATCTTGCGTTGGAAAAGTAGCTGAGCATGCAATACTCAACCGTATCACAGACCACATTGAGAGCAATGGGCTCTTTCGACACAACATTATTGGCTTCCGCAGGGCACTGTCCACACAGGACGCCATGTTGATGTTAAGAGAACACATATGTTACGGCCTCCTCCACACGCCCAAAGCCATATTAGCCCTGGACCTCGCCAAGGCCTTTGACACCGTAAAACATGAACACATACTGGGTGAAATATCACACATGAACCTAGGCGAGAAATTCTACAACTACGTTAAAGGCTTTCTGGCGAACCGAACCGCCACCATACGCATAGGAGAGCAATGCGGCGAACCCGAACGACTCGGAAATATCGGCACCCCACAAGGGTCAGTGCTCTCGCCATTGATCTTTAATGTGGCGATGCACAAGTTGTCGGAGAAGCTCGCTCAAATCCCATCCGTGCACCACGCCATATACGCGGATGATATTACCATATGGGTCCCATGTGCCCACTCATATGGTGCATTGGAAGGAATCATTCAACAAGCACTGACTACAACTGAAGAATTTCTTAAGCCAACTGGACTCGCACTGTCCCCCACTAAATTTACTCTAACGCTCTTTCACCCTCGACGGAATTCGGGCGAAGAGGAGCCGCAAGTAGTGCCCAAAGCTGAGAATAACCAAACGATACCGCAAATATATACGGTCAAAGTACTAGGGCTAACGTTAAGCGCCAAGGAGGGCCACAACAGAGAAGCACTCAAGCGCCTTGAAAAAAGCACGAACAATTTTTCAAGAGGCATTGCTAGAATCGCCTCTTGAGAGCAGGCCTCCTAAGAGAGCAGGCCTCCTAGACGACAACATCATGAAGGCGTATCACGCCTTTCTTGTAAGTCACGTAGCATACGCGTTCCCGTTTCTGAAACTTACGAAGGCTGAAATCAAAAAGGTCGACTCCATGTTCCGCAAGGGACTGAAAACGGCACTCGGCTTGCCCAATAGCACGAGCAACGAGAAACTCGAGCAACTTGGTCTGCACAACACAGCCGAAGAAATCTTCGAGGCTCAGAGAGTGGCACAGATCACACGCCTGTCGTTGACGCAGGCAGGCCATCTCATCCTACGAGACGCAGGCATTTGCCCAATTTTTCAACCAGAGAAAAGAACACAACTTGGTAATGACGTGAGGAAACACATTAGGGTTGAGTCAATCCCCCGCTACGTTCACCCTACGTTCAACAAAGGGCGAAGGAAGGACAGAGCGAGGGCGCTCATAAACAAGGCAAAAAAACACAACACGCACGCGCTATTCGTAGATGCCGCCCGCTACTATGGCAGGGAGGCGTTTGCCATAGCGGTCGTTGATATAGACGGAAACCTCATAAACGCGGCAACCGTCCAAACAAGCCATGTCCACGAAGCAGAGGAAATGGCGATCGCGCGAGCCTTGCAAAGCTGCCAAGCCTACTCCACAATATACACAGACTCTAAGACGGCGGCACGAACGTTCGCGGCTGGCCTAGTAGCTAGAAGCACAGGAAAACTCACCGTCAACGCAATAAGAGAGTACGAGAGCAAAGAAACCCTTGTTAAGGAAGAGAAAGCTCAAATCTACGTATCCTGGTTCCCAGCCCACATGGGACAGTTAACGGGACTCGACCACTGCAATCCCAACGAAGAGGTCAACCGCCTGGCGCGTGAGCTCACACGCCGCGCCGCGGACAACGACCCCTCGATGAGTGAGCGGTACGAGAATCTCTGCAGCCAGGACAAAGCAGTCACATACCACGAGATCACTTCATATTACCGGGGACAAAGACGTGCCTTCCCAGCACCGCACCGAAAACTTAACAAAGCACAAGCTCTAACTCTCAGAAGATTGCAAACACGTACGTACATAACACCATCCACCTTACACAGAGTCGACCCCGACACACCACCAACATGCTCCCTTTGCAACCATCCCTATTGCAATTTTGAACACATGCTCTGCCTGTGCGCTACCCATAGCGCAGCACCACTGAATACCCAAGAGGCTTGGCAGGAAGCCCTCAAGAGCAATCAATACAAGCTGCAACTACAGGCGATCCAGAGGGCCCGGGACATCGCTACAAGCCTTCGGCTGCCAGCGCCATCCTGGGCGGAGCCTCCAGGTTGAATTAAGGGTCGGAATGGCCCTTTCTCAGCCTCCTCAGGATATGTTTAAATAAAGTCAATCTCTCTCTTTCTCTCTCTCAGCTGACGCCGCGCTGCCCTCCGAAAGGGTGGGTTTTATGGCCCCTAAAACGTGGCTTATTCCTATTTTTACGAATCGGTATAACACGAAAGTAAAACGTGTCTGCACCGAGGTAGTTGAGAGGTTATTGCGCATCGTTTCATCACAATGGCCAAGGAATAAATGCTACAGCAACAAATCGTAATTTCATGTGCAGAACGACAAGCAGCTAGAAACGTACAGTGCGCAACTCACGCACGAAATGAGCATACACAGTTTGAGCGTGGACAAACAACTTTCTCAACTGAACACTTAAATCACGTTGCTCAAACAGAAAGAGAGACACACCAAAAGAACGCGCAAGTATACACTGGACGAGCGCTAAGAACTGTCACAATTCTTACTTCATCGTATGTGAGCTGCGTGCTCCTTTTGTAAGCGTTGCTGCGGCGGCGAGGAAAGCGACCTTCGTGCTCTCCTGAATCACGAGCGCAGTCGCGGGAGAGATCATGCACCTTCGAGGTCCGCCTTTAAGGGGGTATGGTAGGGTAAACCTTCCAAAAATGAATTTAAAGTTTTGACATTGAAAAATTCAATGTACTCTTAGGAACAAACCTGTGGAAGCCCGACATCAAGCGGCCGCTCAAAGTGGTTTAAATTCCGTGCCGAACTGAGCTGCGTGCCATCTGATGATGAGGATGTTGACGATCCTTGTTATTCTGGTGCACACCCACAAAGGGGGATCGGCCAAAAACCGGGCGGCGGTATCTTTAAGTAAAAGAATTATGGTTTTACAAACACAAAGTAATTTTGGACTGATTGCGTAAGCATATGCATACGGAAAACTTCGTTTTTTCTCGAATTGCGTTTTCTGTCAATGTGTTCAACTTCAATGATCCTTTTCTAAAAAAAAAACGCCAGGCCTGTGCGGAAGGCGCAGCACAGTCACAGCGAAAGCTAGAAGAGCGACCTTTCTTAATACTCATTGGGTAACTGCTACAAGCCCACTTGCTCGATGCTCAGTACTACAATAATAATAAAAATTTTAGGGTAGTAGATCGGCAATCGCCGTGCTATTTTTCATCATTATTCTCAGAAAAGTGGTATCCGCTGAACTATCACGAGGAAGTTTTGTGCCAGGGGCTGACGACGATAAGGAATTAGGCCTGAAGTGGGTATGCGCCACAGTTAAAAACAAGCTTTTGTAGTGGGTTGCAGTATTGGACGACCCACTCGTTGCGCTATTTCAATTTGTGATGAGTGCTTGTGAATTCGCTCGTTTAAAAAAGCCTTATGAGTCGTATTAACGCGATTGTTTTCCCAACATCAAGGCTGCCTAAGGCAAGTTTGCCAGTAACCCTGAAGCACCTGCGTGGCTCAGGGAGGAAAATGAACACGCCGTTCTGAACGGCGGGTTTTTGTAGAAGAAGAGGATCGAGCAAGAGGGAAACGGCAGGGGTTCTCGAACGCGCAACTAGCTGGTCGTGCTTGCTCTAGGGTTTTGGCCTAAGTTTGTGTAGTGGCTGTGGTTTCTTTGTCGTTGTTAGGTGTTCCTATAGTGCTCTTACAGCTAAGTAAGCGCTTTTAGCGCTAGAAAGAGCACTCAAATGCCGTTTCCTTCACCTGGACCAAGGGCTTTCCTCTGGTCTGCTTCACTTCCGCCACAGAAGATACCAGAGGATCAGCTTCTGCGCAACAGCATTCCCGCAGTTCATGTGGCCCTCGTCCCTTGCAATGACGGCTTCATTCGGATGAAGAATCCAAAAGTGGTCCAGGCGGAGCTCATATCCGCGACGTCTCATTTCCACAGCATCACAGAGGTCTGCCAGTTCGGTATTCTATGTTATTCTATGGTATTCTATGTTTTTCATCTGATCAGCTCTGTGTCCAAGACCTACTGAAGTTCTCGAGTTTCGCGACCAATCCGGTGAGTGCCCTTATTGCCCCGCCTCTGGCATGTGTGAAAGGTATTTTGCGCGGTGTCGATGTTAACTTGACCCCGTCTGAGGTATTAGAGATGTTTGCCGTGACTGGTGCTATCTCCGTCTATAGGTGTGCACGACTGGTAGAGAAGCAGAAGATCCCGACTGAGTCAGTAATTGTAACCTTTGCTGGAGCGAATCTCCCGAGCGAAATCAAGGATTGACCACTAATATACAGAGTGGAACCGCTAACACCACGACAACTCCAGTGTACGAAGTGCTGGCGATACGGTCACACTATTAAAGAATGTAGGTCAGAACTCAGACGCCGGGTGTGTGGTGATGACCACAAAACAAATGACTGCAAAGCTAAAGAAGAGAAATGTGTCTCTGCAACGAACAACACTGTGCAGATAGTCGTGATTGCTCCGATACGGCTCGAAAAATACAAATTCTTGAAATTATAGGGCGTAGGCGCTGTTCTAGACGAGAAGCTATAGAGGAAATACAGGCCAGAACTCAGGCGTATGCCAGTGTTGTAGCACGGCATATCTCGGAAATGAATGGGTTGATTTCCCTGAATATCGCGGAGGTCGTAAAAAAGGCTCTCGAAAAAGCCATGGAACGACTGGCTTCTAACATTTGTGATTCTCTATCTCAAATTTTGGCAAACCAGATCACTCGCATAATTGGTGCAACGGGAGGGTCAGGCCTAGTATCCCAGCATGTCGAGAGTTCACGACCAATAATTGACGGTGAATCTGAAACTGCGCCATCGTATTATCCGTCTGCAGGAGCCTCTGCAATAGGCGTCCACAGTCAAAATGAGGAAGTTGAAGCCGCACCATCGTATTCTCCATCTGCAGCACCCTCTGCAGTAGATATACAGAGCCAAAGTGAGGACAAAGATGCAGATACAATAGATTCAAATGACATGAATTTGGACCCTAGGTCCCTGAAGCGATCTAGATCCCCTCTGTCAAGGAAAACTAACTCACCAAAACAGACAAAGAACAAAAAGTATCTAAAGGAAAAGGAGAGCCTTTCAAAGAGAGATTTCTTGAATGAAAGCCTTCTAGATAAAGCTGTAGCGAAAGCAGCTCTTTCGAAATCATAGGGCCGCCTAAGATTCTCCATTGGAATTGTCAATCAATTTATTCTGCATCTACTGATTTGGTATACTTGACTTTTAAATTCGCTCCTGATATTATAGCATTACAAGAGACATGGCTATCTGTACATAATTTCTTCCAGTTAAATACCTTCCGGTATTTTCGACTACACCGTCCATCGAGAGGTGGGGTCTAGCTTTCTTTATTAATAATGGAATTAGTATGAAAGTCAAATGTTCATACAAACATATGTCACCAGAATGCGAAATTTTGGCAGTAGACGTTACATAACCCAACTGTAATCCTTTCACCCTAGTTAATAGGTATTTTCCGGATGGAGTTGAAGACACACGATGTTTGAATCTAGCTACAAAGTCGTGGTGCAAGGACAAAGTTTTAGTTGGAGACTTCAATTCCCCTCACACGAGTTGGGGTTTTAGAACTGATCTGAGTGGAAGACGCTTGTGGGAGTGGACAATGGCTAATGACCTGACGTTACTCCACGTCAGAACCCCTACATTTATTCGTAATCACTCCAGGTCGGCCTTAGATTTAAGTTTTGTCAGTTAGGACATTACCACATCTTCTTGGAAAGCGCTGGACTGTGGCACCAAAAGTGACCACTTACCGATAAGTTTTGAAATTTCTTGCCCGACTATTCCATCTTGTTCAAATGTAAGAGTATTTGTAAATTACACTAAATTTAGGAATGATCTGAAGTCAGCATTGGCTTTTCACTCAGAAGAGAGTGATGATACAAAAGCACTGAAGCTAAACGCAGTCATTAAAAGATCCTACAAAAGAGCCGAATTTACTGTTGAATCCACAAAAAGGGTATATAGCCATTGGTGGAATGATGAATGTACAAGAGAGCACCGACGACGTCAGGCAGCTTGGAAGCAGCTCTTACATAATTAATCCCCCCAAAACTGGGCCGATTATAAGTTCATTGCAGCGAGCTTTAGGAGAATGGTAGCTCAAGCTAAACAAGAATATGACAGAAGACATTATGAATACCTGTCGAAGCCTAAACATATAAAATCGCTGTTCCGATATATGAGAGCTCGGAAAATCTTGCCATCACCAGTCAATGCAGCTTGTGATAATCTGTCGGCGCAAGAAATGAACACTACCTTAGAGGCAATCGGTAATGGTCTGAAAAGCAGATTTACTTCAGTAGTTCGAAACAACTCGCACAAGTCTATGACAAAGTCTGGCTTTGACGAAGTGACACAGACTGAAGTATCCAATGTGATTAAACATTTACCCTGTGCATCTCCTGGCCCAGATGGAATCACAGTACCCATGATTAAAATTTTGTTCAGTTTATCGCCTAGTGACGTCGCCAATATTATAAACTACTTCTTAAAAAACTCACGGGTGCCGCAGGAATGGGGAGAGCAAAGGTCATTATCATAGTGAAAAATCCGGGTGTAGGATTAACAGTCGATAATATCCGACCAATCTCTCTAACATCTAACATGGTTGAACTGGTTGAGAGGGTCCTACATAGCCGAGTAAGTATCTGGATGGCAGACAATTTACTAATAAAACCAAACCAAATCGGCTTTCGTAGTGATTTCTCTATGTGGTATGCCATGCTGATTTAGAGAGCCGAATACAGCTCGCTCGAAAAAGAAGGCAATACGCTGCTTTAGTAACGCTTGACATAGCCTAGGCGTATGACAGTGTGGAGCACTTCATTTTGTTAAATACGCTAAAAAGATTGAATTTCCCACAATATTTTATTGAGTGGGTGGCAGAATCATTAAAATCAAGAGAATTCTACTGCGTCAAGGATGGATGTTCCTCATCTATGTTTAAACAAACGCGCGGAGTTCCCAAAGGAGCAGTCTTATCTCCAGTGTTATTTAATGCTTTAATGAGCACAATTCCAACAGATCAAGAAGTTACTGTCTACATTTTTGCGGATGACATGGCATTCTTTGCTGCTGACTGTGATATTTACTCACTACAGCTTGAATTACAACGATATATTAACATGTTAGAAGTTTGGCTGCAGTCGATTGTCATTATTGTTAAATGTCAAAAAAAGTGCGCTCTTGGTTTTTCGGCTTGCAGACCCAGTTTCAATTTCCATTCTATATAAACTGCAACCCATATAGCAAGTAAACTCTATAAAATATATGGGAATCATTTATAATTACAAACTTAACTGAAGTCCACACATAGAGCATATAACTACCAAGGCACAGCGGGCTTCAGGCTTGCTGCACAAGCTATGTAACCGGAAATATGGGTTATGGAGGCACACCTTGATAATGTTGTACAAGATGTAAATGCGCCCTATCATGGAATTCGGATGCATCCTATTTTCGGGTGGCCCTGCTTATAAAACAAAACCTCTAGTTGTCTTGGAGCGAGAAGCACTGCGAATGTGTCAGGGACTCCCAAAATTTGTGCCTATCAACTTACTGTACCAGGAAGCGCGCCTGCCTACACTACTTTGTCGATTTCGCAGTTTGACCGTACAAGCACTTTTAAAATTTTATAGCTTACCGAAAGAAGATCTCAATATGCTTTTATCGCAAACCCAGACGCCTTCTTTCTTGCTCATTGGCCACGGTTTCACGCACGTCAGATAATGTTTGTACTGTTAAGGCGTTTATTGAACGGCAACCAGCGAGCATACAAAATGGCGACAGTCACGGCCAAGCATGGACTCTCAGCGCGAGCGGCGTCCTTGTTGGGTAGCCCCACTAGCAGGTACTCAAGAGTTCGACCCATTTCAGAGCTCGGGGGCTTCGCTACAATTACCCCGGGGTCGAAGAGGGAGCCGCCTGGCGACCTAACAGCTTGTTACTATGAGCGGGTCAAAATAAGCCTTCAGGCGCTCCACGTTGACGATGTCGCGCTCACGGCGGCGCATGTCCGAAGATTGTTCAACGGGTTCGATCAGATAGTGGACGGGAGAGGTGCGCTCGATGACACGGTAGGGGCCTTCGTATTTGGGAAGTAGTTTGGAAGAGAGGCCAGCTGCAGAGGTCGGGATTGAGAGCCATACAAGCGCACCAGGAAGAAACGTGGGCTCAGAAGTGGCGGAGCCATTACGAATACTCATCTGCCGCTCTTGATCATGTGTCGTAAATGTCTTGGCAAGCTCACGACAATTTTCGACAAGCCTGGCTGTCTCAGAAATGGGTGCACAATCAGATGGATCCGGCGTGTACGGGAGTATCGTGTCCATGGTGTGCGACGGGTGCCTTCCGTACAGCAAGTAGAAAGGTGAAAAACCCGTCGTGCTCTGAGGAGCGGTGTTGTAGGCGTAGGTAACGAAGGGCAGTATATTGTCCCAATTCGAGTGGTTGGCAGCGACGTACATCGAGAGCATGTCGCCGAGGGTGCGGTTAAAGCGTTCGGTGAGGCCATTCGTCTGCGGGTGGTAAGCAGTAGTTTTGCGGTGGACAGAATGGCACTCCGTCAGAATGGCTTCGATGACTTCCGACAAGAAGACACGGCCTCGATCGCTGAGGAGCTCTTGGGGTGGTCCGTGGCGCAGTATGAATCGATGCAGCAGGAAGGACGCAACATCGTGCGCAGTAGCCGCAGGGAGAGCGGCGGTTTCGGCGTATCGCGGTAAATGGTCTACGGCAACGATGGCCCAGTGGTTACCAGCCGACGTCCGAGGAAGTGGTCTATACAAATCGATACCTACGCGCCCAAAGGGACGGTCAGGGCAAGGTAACGGTTGCAGACCGGCGTGCGACATGTGTGCCGACGGTTTGCGGCGTTGGCAAGTGAGGCAAGAGCGAACGAACTGCTGCACGTAGCGGTACATCCCGCACCAGAAGTAGCGTTGTCGAATGCGGAGGTAAGTTTTGGATACCTCAGAGTGCGCACATTGGACATCAGAATGAAAAGATTCACATATCTCCGACCGCAGACTGCGGGGTATGCCGAGTAACCACTGCCGGCCATCGGAGTCGTAACTGCGTCGGTGTAAGAGGCCGTCACGGATGGCGAAACGGTGAGCTCGACGACGCAAGGCACGCGCGGATGGTGTTGCGGACGGATCAGAGAGCAAGTCGATCAGAGGGGCGATCCAATTTTCTTTTCGCTGTTCGGTAGCGAGGATGTCAACATCGATGGCAGATACAGCAATTGAGGTTACTGAGCAGGGCACGTCGTCTTGAGGTAGAGGGGAGCGTGAGAGGGCATCGCCGTCAGCATGCTGGCGTCCGTTGCGGTACAGCACACGGATGTCGTAGTCTTGTAAGCGAAGAGCCCAACGGGCGAGACGGCCTGAGGGATCCTTCAATGAAGAAAGCCAGCATAGTGCATGATGGTCGGTGACGACATTGAATGGGCGACCATACAAATAAGGTCGAAACTTTGTAAGGGCTCAGACGATCGCCAGGCACTCTTTCTCCGTGATGGTGTAGTTTGTCTCGGCTCTCGTGAGCGTACGGCTTGCATATGCTACGACATAGTCAGGGAATCCGGGTTTGCGCTGCGCCAGGACAGCACCGAGGCCTACACCGCTGGCGTCGGTGTGCACCTCCGTTCGGGCTGTAGGGTCGTAGTGGCATAGAATGGGAGGCGACGTCAACAAATGGCGGAGCTTCGCGAACGCGTCGTCGCACTCCGATGACCACGAATTGAGGGGCCAGTTACTTCCAAGGAGCTTCGTCAGTGGTTATATTATCGTGGCGAAGTTTCGTATGAAGCGTCGGAAGTATGAGCACAGGCCCACGAAACTACGCAGTTCTTTGACAGATGCAGGTTTGGGAAATTCTGCCACGGCCCGAAGCTTGGCAGGATCTGGAGGAATGCCGTCTTTGGACACGACGTACCCCAGGATGGTGAGTCGCCGTGCTGCAAAGCGGCATTTTTTCATATTTAGTTGTAAGCCGGCATTGCTCACACGCGCGAAAACTTCTTTCAGACGTTCGAGATGCGTGGAGAAATCCGGAGCGAAGACAATGACATCGTCGAGGTAACACAAGCACGTGTACCATTTCAAGTTGCGCAGAACGGTGTCCATCATGCGCTCAAAGGTCGCAGGTGCATTACATAGAGCAAACGGCATGACGCTGAACTCGTACAAGCCATCTGGCGTGACGAAGGCGGTCATTGGTCGAGCGTTGTCAGCCATAGGTACTTGCCAGTACCCCGAGCGCATATCGAGAGAAGAAAAAAAAATCGGCTCCATGAAGGCTGTCCATCACGTCATCGATGCGTGGCAGTGGTTAAACATCCTTGCGAGTGACATTATTGAGCCGTCTGTAGTCCACACAGAACCGCACAGAACCATCTTTCTTCGCAACAAGAACAACAGGAGACGCCCATGGACTGTCCGAGGGCCGAATAACGTCGCGTTGGAGCATATCGTCAACCTGATCATTAATTAGCCGACGTTCCACAGGCGACACGCGATATGGACGTTGCCGTGAAGGTGGATGGGCACCAGTGTCGATGCGATGCGTAACAACGGACGTGCGACCGAGAGAACTTCTCCCGACATCGAAAGAAGAACGATATTCTTGCAACAGGTCCAGAAGCTCGGAACGCTGTACCGCCGCAAGGTTGTCAGCGATGAAGGGGCCAAATACACCAGCAGATGACGGATCAGAAGTGGAAACAGCATTGATGGTACGCGATCTGGGACAGCGCGTGTCATCGGGTACGCCCAGGACTTGTGCGTCGTCGACTGGTTCCACTCTGCCGAGACATTCCCCTGGAATCAAGGTAACAGTGTGCGGGGACGGGTTGGTTACAAAAATAGCAGCGTTTCCCTGGTTGAGCTGCACGGTCGCGAAAGGTACTAGCAACCCTTTCCTGCTACAAGCGCGGTCGGATGGCGAAACGAGTGCAATTGTATCGGAGAGACCGGGGCAGTAGACAGACACAACCGTCGTCGAGTTCGTAGGCACTGTTGTATCGTCTTTCGTTCAAATCTTGCTCAGTGTCGAGGAACTGTCTTCTGGCATCAAATGCGAGAATGGTGAGAGTTCAATTTCGGCGACGGCACAATGAATGACGGCGTCATTGCGGGAGAGAAAGTCCCATCCCAGGATGACGTCATAAGAGCATGCCGGAATGATGATGAACTGGGCAACATACAGAACGTCCTGAATGACAACGCGAGCTGTGCACCCTGCTGTAGGATGAATACGATGCAAACTTGCGGTACGGAGGGACAACCCAGAAAGTGGCGTCGTCACTTTTTGAAGTAAGCGGCAGAGCTCTTCGTCCATAACTGATACGGCAGCTCCCGTGTCAATAAGAGCCGATGCACAAACACCGTCCACAAGCACGTCAATGACATTTGAGGGGCTGCTCTGAGGGCTTTCACATGGCGATAGCGTCGCAGTTCTTGCCTCGGGGACTGCGACGACTAGTTTTCCCGCTCATGAGCAGCCGCACTTGGCCGCATGGGGGACAGGGAACGACGTCGTGGAGACGGCGATCTTCGAGATGGACCTGTGTGAGACCGAGGTGGCATAGACGGCGGTTCTTCGTGATAAAAACGGCTGAGTTGGCCAGCAACAGGTGAAGAAATCAGAACCGGCTGTACGCGATGGCAATAACGGGCTACGTGACCAGCGTAACCACAGGCAAAGCAGATGGGCCGGTTGTCGGGTGTGCGCCATCTGTTCACCGGGGTAGGTCTCACCCATGTCGTAAGGGCCGATGGACGAAACAGTGGCTGCATGGTGGACTGAAGCTGAGGCTGAGGGGTTACGTCAACATACGTAGCGGGCATACCCGCTGCAAAGGACGGAGGTCGAGCAGCAGCTTCAGCGTAGGTGAGAGGGGCGCGTGCTGGAACGACTTGGGGCGGCCTGGCGACCACTTGCGCGTAACTCAGGGACGCAGGAGCAGGAGGCTGTGGGGGGTGGTACGCAGGCATTACCTCCGCTATTTCCTGTTTAATTGCTCGGCGGATGGGAGGGAGAAGGGTAGTAGCCGATTGTTGAACAGCAGGTTGGTGGGCAAAGGGTAGGAGCGAGAACTGACGCGTGATTTCCTCACGGATGAAGGACTTCAGGAGGAGGAAGAAACTTTATTCAGAAAAAAAAAATTGAAATGCAGGCAGTTTGGTCGGGCCCTCAGTCCAGGGCTCCGCTGGCACGAGCGGCTCGCTGGACCTGGTCAAGCAAAGCTATTTGGCTCTGCCTGTCCTCGTCCGCAAGCCATGCCTCCCACTGCCTGTGAAACATGTGTGGTTGCTTCGTGATGTGTGGGCTGTCGATGTGTGTGGGCCTCTGGGTGCACTCCCATGTTATGTGGCTGAGTGTTGGTACTTGTGAACACCACGGACAGGTGTCTTTATATCTTGCGGGATATATTCTACTTAGATGGTACAAATTGGGAAAGCTATTGGTTTGTATGCGTCTCCAATCCCTGCTTTGCTGGCTATTCAAGTCCTTATGTGGAAGCCCATATTCCTTTCGTTGCTTCCTTTGTTGGAGGAGGATGTCACGCGAATTGGAAAGAGGTTCAACGTCGTGGCCTGCCGTCGCTCGGTTGGTGATGCCTCGAGCTGTACGGTCTGCCACGACGTTCCCTTCCAAACCTTCGTGAGCAGGACACCATATAATGTGATGGTCTCCTGTTATGGGTTTATTTAAAAATTTATACGCTATTTTAGGTAGCGTTCCTCGGAGAAACATTCGGCATGCCGCCTGTGAATCGGAGAGCACAACCACTGATTCTTCCCTGATTTCTGCGTTGGATATGGCTATGGCTATTGCTGCCGCCTCTGCCACTCGTGTGAAACAAGTTTTAACCGACGCCATTGTGGTGTGATTTTGTGCTACAATTGCCACTACATGTGACCCTCTGCTCGCTTTACTTACGTCTGTAAAGACGGCTTCTGAGCTATTCTGAAATGCTTTGCGTAAGGAGTCTGCTCTCGCTTTCCTCCTTCCTGCGTGATACGTCGGATGCATATTTCTGGGAATAGGCGCCACAGTTAAATGTGTGCGTTTTTCCGCATCTATTAGCACCGTTTCCTCGTCACAATATAGCGGTCGCAATGTATATCCCATCTTTTCCAAAATTCTTCTCCCATGATAGCTTGAATTGAGCCTTTCCTTTTGAGATAAAAGCACCGCATTCGCATACTCCTCAAAGGTATTGTATATGCCCAATTTCTCTACCCTCTCGGTTTTGGCATTTTCCGGAATCCCCAATTCTGCTTTGAATGCTTTCCTTATTATTGTGTTTATTTGCTTTGTCTCCTGGTTTGTCATTGTCTGGTACGGTAGCGCGTACGTAACTCGGCTGATCACAAATGCATGAACGAGTGCAATGGTTTCTTTCTCCTCTAGTCCCATTTCGCTATTTGCTATCCGCCTGATCATCCGGGCCACATTCGCCGTGGTTCCCCGTAGCCTTTGTAGTGTGTGTGACGTTCCCGAATTTCCTTGTATCCACATGCCAAGCACGCGTATTACATCTGCCTCCCTGATTTGTCTCCCATCCAGCAGTACTGCTACCGGTATTAAGTCCTTTTTCTTTGCGTATCTTGCCCTAATTCTAACCATTTCAGTTTTTTCCGGCGAGCATTGCATTCCTGCAGCTGTCACGAAAGCTTGTATTTTATCTACTGCCTCCTGGAGGGCGTTTTCTTTGTCCGCATAAGAGCCACCCTTTGTCCATAAGGTGACATCGTCTGCGTAAAGAGCTGCTCCTAGACCTTTTATATTTTCCAGCTCACATGCGAGCTTTCTCAGGCCGATATTAAATAGTATCGGGGATAGCATGGCTCCCTGGGGGGTGCCTCTATTTGGGTAGTCGAAGGTTTCAGATGTAACCGAGCCTAAAGAAATGGTAGCTTTCCTGCTTGTCAGAAATGACCGGACATACTCATATATTTGTTGGCCGCAGTTAATCGATTCGAGGCCTTCCATTATCACCTTGTGTGATATTGTATCGAATGCTTTCTTGATATCTAGTGCTAGTACGAATTCGTCGCTTGAACCTCTGTTTGGGTTCATGACGTCATTTTGCAACAGCAGGAAAACATCCTGGGCCAATACATGTGGTCGGAAACCGAACATATTCACCGGTAGCAGAACCTCTCTCTCTACATAGTCTGCCAATCTAGTCAATATTGTTTTTTCAAAAAGCTTACCCAAGCATGAGGTAAGGGAGATTGGTCGGAGGTTCTTAATATCTCTTGGTTTCCCTGGTTTTGGTATTAACATGATGTTTGAGTCCTTCCATTCTACTGGAAGGTTTCCTCCATCTACCCATACCTTTTCATTAAAGAAATCCGTGATTCGTCGAAGGGCCGCATCACTCAAATTTCTAAGCATAGAGTTAGTTATTTTGTCTCGTCCTGGGGCGGTATTCTTTTTGAAAGACTGGGCCGCCGCATAAACCTCTTCAAATGTTATGGGAGCGTCTAACTCTGGTTGTTCTTTTCCTGCATATTTGCCATGTACCACTTCACATGCGTCTTGTCCGACATATAATTTCTTGACTTCGTAGATAAGTGCGTCATCGTTACCTTTAAATTCATTCTCCAGAATTCTTAAAGCCCTGTTCGTCATTGTTTTTGTTGCCCCTGGATCGATCATACTCCTCAGGATGTGCCAGGTCTTTTTGGTTCCTAACGTCCCTCTAAGTGAGTTACTAAATTGCCTCCAGTTACTGTTATTTAGTTGACGTGCGTAGTCATTGGCTTCCTGTGACAACTGAGCTATCCTTATCTTCAATTTGCGATTAAGCTTTTGCTTCCGCCATCGCTTTGTGAGGCTTCTCCGCGCGTCCCACAAATGTAGCAGGTGCTTGTCGACTGCTGGGATTTCCACGCTTGTTTCTATTTCCTTTGTCACTTTCCTGTGTGCCTCCTTTATCTGTGTCACCCAGTTACCTAGATCTATTATTTCCCCTTGGTCTCCTACGTTCTCCCTAAATTTGTTCCAATCAGATATTGTCGCTTTCCCCATTCTTCTTGTCGTGGCGGCATTAATAGTTATTCCGAGAATGTAGTGGTCGCTTCCCAAGTTTTCTCCGAGGTGCGCCCATGAGACGTTTCCTTCAGAATTTGTAAACGTTAAGTCCGGTGACGTGTCTTTTGTTAAGCTATTCCCGACCCGTGTCGGTAGGTCTGGTTGTGTAAGTTGGCAGAGATCATACCGTTCAACAAGGTCTACAAGGAGTTTGCCCTTAGGGCTGTCCTGCTTATATCCCCAATTTCTGTGTGGCGCATTAAAATCCCCCATGATAACTAACCTGTCTTTCTCTTTCAATAAACCCATCGCATGTGCTATAATGTTCTCAAAGTCGGCTCGTCTCTCCTTAGGTGGGCTATATATATTGACCCCCACTGTTTTTGGTCCTCCACGTTTTTTGGGCCACACTGTTATTATCTGGTGTTGCACTGCCTCATTGCTCACGTAGCTGACACTCAATGCTATATCTTTTTTGGTAAATGTCGCCACTTGTGGGTACTTTGGGTTAATATGTCTTATGTACCCTCTCAGATTTATCTGAAATTTGCCTACTTCCTGAAGGCAGATTATATCAGGAGGGATTGGAGATGCTCCAATAAATTGTTTGAAATTTTCAAGTTTTGTTCTCAATGAGCAGCAGTTCCACTGCCATATTTCCGTTTGCTCGGTCTTTTTATTGTTACGGTGTCTAGCCATGATTGGTATTCTCGGAATCTGTTATTCCACTTTCTTTAGGTTGTCTGGTGGGGGCACCCGGGCTCTGACAAGATCTCTTGCGAGGATTCTGCGCCTGACTCAAGTCGCTTATGGTGCGTTCCATCTGGCCTAGTTTGGCAAAAACAAGTTGAATTTGTTGAACTAGGAACGCTATCGGCGGTGTTTGTGGTGGTTGCGTTTCCACGGGCTGCGCAACGGGCTGCGAGACAACAGGTGTGCTCGCCGGGCTTTGTGTGTTGCTCGACTGGTTTAGTAGCGACTCCAGGCGCGCCATTCGAGACTTAACCTCCTGTAGTTCTGTTCTAAGTTGTCTGTTTTCAGCTACTACCCGCTTGTATTCTGGGTGTTCTGTGATCGTTGGTGTAACGGGTTTATGTTTGGTAGTGGGAGATACGGCTTGTGCATAGCTTACCGCGTCCGCCTGTGGGTTGCTATGTGCAGGACACGCCCCCGGTGGCTTGCTTCTCGGAAGGGCTTGCGCGTTCGGATTGTCCTGGGAGATTGCTCTCGGCGTCGAAGTCGACTTTGGATGCCGCTGTCCTGGTTGTCCTGTCTCCACGGCACGGTTTTTCGACGGCGTGCGGGTTCTGGAACGGCTCTTTCGGGTCCCGCCTCGTCCGTACTCCCATTCTGATTCCTCTTCCTCCGACTGAAACCAGCGAGGGGCTGGCTTGTGTGGTTTTTTGGGTGGTTTCGCTGCTTGCTTGCGAATAGGCTTGAGGCGTTTCAGACAACTGCAGTCTCCAGTGATATGGTTTCCCGTGCAAATTGCGCATGTCGGAGTGCAATTATGGTTTACTTCGGGGTTGCGCATTCCACAGGTATGGCACACGGGTGAGTCTGGCTGCGGACACACGTCGGTGCGGTGGCCAACCTCCCCACACGCTCGGCAGAATTGGACGGTGTTACGAAAAGGAATACACTCCTTCTCACCTCCTCTGTAGTAAACATATCTTGGTAGAATGTCCCCGAAGAAAGTCAAGACGGCACTCTGAGAGTCTCCCAACATCCGAGCGTCGACCAGCGTCACGCTCTGGGTGCGAAAACGGATGCTCGCTTTGATGGTCTCAGACGGGGTGTGCGGCTCTATACCGTGAATAACACCTTTTTTGGTTCCTTCACCTGCCGTAACGTAGACGTTGACCGGGTGTGGTCTTCCGTTGATATTCAAAGACGTGACGCCTCTCATCGCCATCGCGACGGTCGTGTCTGGAGTCGACGCTAGCGCAATGTTGGACCCCGGTCGGATGCGGAGAATAAACTGATCCCACCTGACTTTTCCTTGGCAAGCCTCCACTATAGCGTCGGAGATCGCTTGGGTGGTCACATTCTTCAGAGGCAGTCCCTGGTGAGGTCGGAAGACTACTTTCAGATCGTCCTTGGGTAGTGCTGGGGGCCTCCGTCTTGTAGGTCGACCCCGGCGCTTTGGCTGGTTGTCCGTCGTAGGTCTGCTGCCTGCGGAGGAGTCCCCTCCTTGTTGAAATTTCCGCTCCTTCGCCTGTTTCTTCTTCGCTCTGAGCGATTGGAATATTTGCCATCCCTCCTCTGTGCGGTCGGTCTCCGTTGGGGCGGAAAAATCTGCGTCGGCGTGCGTGGACGCCGCGTTGCAGTTCCCAGGCAGTGCTGCTTCATCCCGGTTTTGCGCGGCAAAGTCCATGACTTCTTCACCCAAACCTGGTTCGGATTGTCGTACGGACGCTGTTTGCGACTCCCCAGTCGAGTCCATAGCCGTCAGCAACCGCGGCAACGCCGTGGTTGTCGTCTTCGGGCGAGCGTCTCCCGGCGTCGTCGCCGCCGCTCCTCTACTGGACGCTAGAGGTAGCGAAGGCTCCACATGGGCGAACGAAGAAGTGGCCGTAAAAACAAGAAAAATGGTCCGATTTCAGTGAAACTGGAGTCCACCGATACCGGAGCATCTCCCCTACACGCCTGTGGCAATTTCTGGACGAATCAAGGGGTTGAACCATACAGAAAAGACAAGAACATACGGAGCTCGATGTGCACGCGTCTGCACTCATCGGCATCCCAGCAGCGTCTCTCAAGGACTTCAGGTCTGCCATCAATGCCACTTGGTCACAACTGGCCTCCAAGCCAGCAAGCGTTGCAGCTCGTGGTGGGGAGCGTCGGGTCATCGAACGCTTCCGGCGGAGCTCCTCGTAGCTCTTGCACAGTGTGATGACCTCAGCCACTGTGCCGGGGTTTTTGGCGAGCAGCATCGTGAAGGCATCATCGTCAATGCCTTTCATGATGTTTCGGATCTTGTCAGACTCGGACATGGTGTGATTGGATTTGTTGCATAGGTCCAGGACATCTTCAATATAGCTGGTGAATGACTCACCAGCCTCCTGAGCACGTTCACGCAAGCGCTGCTCGGCTTGCAGCTTGCGAACAGCAGGGCGGCCGAAGACGTTGATGATTGCGGTCTTGAAATCGGACCAGGTGGCAAAATCGGACGCGTGGTTGTTGTACCACAAACTGGCGACACCCGCAAGGTAAAACACAAGTTGGTCAGCTTGCCGTCTTCTTCCCATTTGTTGGGAACGCTCACGCGCTCGTAGATGGCGAGCCAGTCCTCCACGTCAGTGCCTTCGGCGCCAGTGAAGATGGGTGGATCGCGGATCCTGGGGACACCGGGACAAGGGGGTGGCATTGGAGGAGGCGTTTGCTGAGAGGCGTCGTGGGACATGGTAGATGGCAGGGTACGTGATCGTAGCTCCAAGGGCATCGAAGGAGATCGCAGCACTCTCCACCAATTTGTTAAGGCGTTTATTAGCCGGCAACCAGCGAGCATACAAAATGGCGACAGTCACGGCCAAGCACGGACTCTCAGCGCAAGTGGCGTCCTTGTTGGGTAGCCCCACTAGGAGGTACTCTAGAGTTCGACCCATTTCAGAGCTCGGAGGCTTCGCTACAGTACAAAAGAATCTACAATGTATAAAGGTGAACATTAGAAATGTAATTAAGAATAATACCTTGAATTGTCATGTTATAATCGAGTATGATGAGAAATTCCCCCAAAACGCCAGTTACAATCTCTCAAAATTTTAAATAACATATTATTAGAATTACTTCAAGCATGCATAAACTTAAAATATAATTGCCACAGATGCTTCAGTAAATAATCAAAAGGCAGGTGTAGGCATAGCCTCTGATTTGCTTGACTGGCCCTTTTCAGTGAGACTGCCTGATTTTACGCCAGTTTTTGAAGCGGAGCTTGTGGCGATTATTTTAGCTCTTCAAAACTTCCGTCAAATCAAAACAACGCAGTCATAATGATGGATTCTCTTTCAGTTTGTGCAGCTCTGACAGCATCAGAGAACTCTCGAATTCTGAGGACATTCAAAACATTAGTACCCCCGCAGTTGAGACTCCTGATGTTTCTATGGGTTCCGTTCCGGAACATTGTGGATTAAGTATAAATGAATTGGCCAATTCCTAACATGAGCCAAACTTGATGGCCCAGTTTTGTCCATACTGCCAGATGTTGGATATATTACAGCAATGAGATATCGAAACTCAGCAATCTCCACTGATACGATAGAAAAAGTAACTACATGGACAGAATATAACCACCTCAAGTTTCCATGCCGACCCCACTGAAGCCAGTCCAGAAAGCTCGAACTTTTAATTACTAAATTTTGATGTTGTGTCCCCCCCCCCCCACCCATACACCTATCTACACAGAGCTGGTCAGACAATATTGCCCCTCTGCGCATTCTGCGGAGAAATGGAATCACTACAACATTATTTTTTGCATTGTCGCCGATACGCTATACTTCGAAAAAGGTTACTAGTTATTCCATTTCTGAAAATAGGCATTAGATTGACGGCGGAAACTGCACTAAGCTTTGGTGCTTCAGTTTTGGGACATTGTCACAGGGATGCTTTCAATGCCGTTGGTGATTATATTCAGGCATCCATACGTATACCTTTGTGATCTTCAATCAAATAATTATTATTGATTACTCCCCCCGAAAAATTCTAAATGGCAAAGAGAAGTAAATGCAGCTGAGTGGTAATCAACACCTGAAATCTCAAAATTTTCAACTTGACTTTTCTTTTTTTTCATCGTTTGCTCTCTTTTTATGTGGTTTTCCTTACATTAGTCATATTATATTACAAATTCATTACACATAGTTAAAATGATCACAGAAAAACTGCACTACGCTTTCTTGGCCAATCCCCATGAGTCGGTATGAGCCATCAGTCGAGGGAAAACAAACAAAACAAACAAACAAACGAACGGCCGCGCTTTTTATGTTCTCCGCCTCAAAGAATCAATCGGCTTTAAGCCGAGGTGCTGCTCAGGTTCCTACCAGCAGTAATAAATACCGCATCGTCCTTCCCCATCTTCCCACTGGTAAGCTCGTCGCTGACTCCGTTTTTATCCGTGAAGACCGTTTCTGGTCGTCCATACCGAGCGCAGGACTTTCGAGATGCTCTCCGGAATATCATAGACCTTACAGGTGTAACAACAGTTTCACATGTCTCATGTTTAGATGGCGTTTTGCAGGACAGCACTAGCGAAAACGAAGTGTGTAACCTGCGGTGAATTTTTCGTGTGAGATCGAAGGGTTGTTGTTATAAACCCTGAGCCAACGGAAGTTAAAATGAAAGTATTATGGCTCCCTGACCGTTTGTAAGATATCTACGTAGATGAAGCTCTGCAGTCTTTCGAAAAGATCAAGTAAATTACAGCGGAAACTTGGGAAGTGTCAGAGATAGAACAGATGCGTACCCTTGATCGAAATGGCAAATTAACAATCGTCGATGGAGTCCTTGTGTCCATAATTCCACACATTTACTCTCGGTTTTCGGTCTACAAAGCCTCGTGCTGATTCCTGGCAGATTACCGTTATGCCTGCGCTGCAACAGAGTAGGACACATTTGTCGTCACTGCCGGACACCACGCTGTGATAATTGTCGACGGTTTGGACACACAGCTGAAGAATGTGTGGCGACGTATGCCAACAAACTACGCCTTCGCACACAACCACCTGATGACGCTTTGCAAGAACACATTACGAATGAAAATGAAAGTCTTTGAAGCAACTGGCGTTCTTCCACACGCAGCAGTTTCTGAACCCTGTGCTGCCGACAAAGACGAGGCTAATGGTTGCACAGTAGAGGAGAAACCCAAACAGGCATCGAAAGAAGATGGCACGAAAGGCAGCGGCGAAAAGCAGGCAGTCCCTGCAGCTGGGTTGGCAGACACTCGTAAAGAAAGCCTTAGAAGCAGTGTTTATAATGAAGCACTAGATAGGGAGATGACTGCTAACAATGTGCGAGGATGCACCGACGCCTTCTTAAGTAGACGCCGAGAATCACCAAATTCCGCGACGAGCGAGGAAAGCGACTCGACTGCCTGTCCTCGTTAGTCACGTCGCAAGTTATCACAGCCTGCAGGAAAGTGCAGACACTCAAGATCAAGGAGCCGGATACTAATGATGGGATGCATTCACACGCCCCTCCTCCACCAGACAAGTGAACGCAACTCTGAAAAAGATTCAGACACCATGCTGCTGCCCCAGAAAGTCACTTTTGCAACGGTCAATGTATGTGGACTACGATCCAAGCAGAAGCAGGTGCAACTCCGCCGGTTGCTCTTCAACGGACATCTCGATTTCGTCGCCGTTTAAGAAGCGAAGATCGAGAGTAAAATGGACACAGAGAGGGCCCAGCAGCGTTATCTCTCTGCATTTAATGTATTTGTGTCACATGGTGTGCGCCTTTTGGCGGGCTGCCTTCTGTTTCTCGGGAAGAGTTTACCGTATTCTTCTATAGCATATTGTGTTGACGAAGAAGGGCGGCTTATACAGTGGGATTTTGTATTGCATGGTGTGCTGTGGCGCCTAACTAACGTGTAACGTTAGTTAGGTTAGGCCTAACTAACTTTAAAGAACCCCAGGTGGTCAAAATTTTCGGAGCCCTCCACTACGGCGTCTCTCATAATCATATGGTGGTTTTGGGACGTTAAACCCCACATATCAATCATACTCCAAAAATAATGGACCTGGTCGGTGCCTGGACCGCTGTCTCCTGGGATATTTGTACTGAGTTTGCAGTGACGCGAATCGAATGAGCGGGAAGAGAAAGAAGGAAGGATAGGGAAAGAAGCCGTTCTCAGACCGGCTAGCTACCCTGTGCTAGAGGGCAAAGTGGATAAAATTTGGCAAAACGTGATAGTTACATTACCTTTAGAGAATACTGACCTTTAGTATAAAAAATAATGTAGAGAGTGATTCTTCATGATTTCTACCAGACATCCGTAATGCAGCAGAGGCATTTTGTCACAACCTTCCGGCAGAAGCTGCTGTAACGCAATCGACCACCCTGTCAACACAGTAAACTAAACGCAAAAGAGTTGTCTCTTTCGAGGACGGCACTTCGGCAGTAACACTAGGTTGGTCTCGTAGTGAAAAAGGAGAGAAAGATTGGACTTGAAACACCACCACCACTACCAATGAAAAACAAAATCCTCGTTGCGACAGAATTTTACCGCGATAGCGTTAGAGAGCTCGTGTCGCAGAAATTCTGCCGTCGGCATCGGCACAGTCGGCTGTGATCGAAAAAACGTTTGTGAGCGAAAAATCAAGGAAAAAGGTAATAAAATAAAGAATAAATTTTCAGTCTCATCGAACATCGAACGCGGGCCGTTTGCGTGGCAAGCAGGTGTGCTACCACAAAGTCATGATGTTTTTTCTTATTACCGGTTTCACTTGTAGTACAAACATCAATATAGGTCGCTATGAACAATAATATACACAACAGAAGGGATGACAAGACAGTCACGGAAGTATTAGTGCTTACAGCGCTCAAATTGCTTTAGGTTCACGAAGGGTTCTACCCTGAAGAGCCATTCCGGAGCAAAGTCTTGTTGTTTGAGTATATCAATGTATTGAGCAATGATCTTGCGGAAAAGCACGCGCGCCGGACGCCTGTCAAGCTCCCAGTGGTAACCAGCCATTTTAGCCCACCATAGAAATGGAGGCCAAGCAGCATTATAAGATCAAAAGGCAGTCTATCCTCTTTGTCTGCTGTTAAAAACCTGATACCCTGTGAATGTAAGGGAGGTTTCTTTTTTAGAGTTCTCTGTAAAGCATACCAGAAGTAGACCCCTTCCAAACAATGCAAAACAAACGTGATATATTGTCTCCGGTTTCGACAGATCAAACAGTTAGAACCCCATGGCATATAGAATTCTCTATCTTCTAAAAAAGTCGTAACCGGTAACCTGCCAGTCTATATGTAATTCCAAGAAAAAGCTTTTTGCACTTATCTGAATTTGAATTTTCCTAACACGCTTAAGTACATCATTGCCCCCTTCCCCGCTAATAATTACACTATACATAGGAACATGAAAAATCATGTCACTTATGTCTTTATGAAATTTCTTTCGCCCGACCGAAAGCAAGTATTCATTAAAAAACCGAACTGACAAGAAGCGGACAATGTCCACAACTTCTTAAAGAAACCTCGCGTAGCTCCGGGCATGCTTGCGGCGCTAACCCCAAAGTTAAGCAAAACACGACAAAGGCGTATCTGGCATACGGTTCTCAAGAAGTGGTGTCGAACATCTCGAAAGAAAATCAAACGATCAACTATTGTTCTCGCACGAACAGATTCGACAGGCTTAGTCGCCCCTGTTTAACTCGTCTGAACAGATTCGTCCTACTACATCTTTTTCAAGTGAACCCCCATACAAACACAGCAAATATTCTATGCAGCTATTGCACGTGCAATTGTGAGCAACACAAAATCTGCATCACAGCCACAATTCGCTCATTAAAAATATGTTGCATACAGTGTCTCTGGCAAACAGTGAGAGACAGTTGCCGTTTTACTGCGCTGTCCTTTCGCGCGTTTCTTTTAGTTGTTCAGTCCAGTAGTCATTAGTGTCTTTGCAGTGCTGGAAATGTGCCGCCTAAGTGTTTTACTGGAGCTTTAAACCATTGAACGTTAGCATAGATATGTGGGGTTGTTGTTCAGTCTCCGTGCGACAGCGCCAAGAACTTTCCCCAATTCACCCGACTTCCTGTAATTTCTCCAAAGTTTTCGACAACGGCAACTGTCTCTTGCACACTTTTTTTGGTAGTACAACACACTACTACATCATCAGCGTACGCCAAAACTTTTGCCTCGGTGTCAAGCAGTTTGAAACCGCGGATGGTCTCGTTTTCTATTATAATAAAGCACAAGCTATGAACAATGCAAACAAGAGCGGACTTGCCTGACAGCCCTGGCATACAGAATGTTCCAGCCTAATGGGAGACCCCAGGATCTTGTTAATGATGAGTCGCGTTTTACAGTTCTTATAGCCAAAACTAGCCTTCTGTAATCACCGATCCAACATCGACATGTTCAAGTACGGAGAATAGTACGTCATGCGGGACGCAGTCAAACGCCTACTTGCAGCTGCTTCGGGAAAAAAGCACTACATAAATGACATGTAGTGAAAGGAGCCTCCTTAACTCATTTTTTCGACAGATGTCACGACGAAAGCGGGCCCATTCGGCAATTTTTAGGTGCATTGGGAGGCATTAGGGGCCAAATTACGCTATCGCGTTCAACTCTTAAAGGCGAAGCTTAAGGGCCCCTCAATTTTCCTCGACATCACTCGTCACTCGCGGAAGTCTGTGTGTGACTGCGTTCAAAACCATTGTGCTCTTACAGAATCAGTCAACTTTACAATTCCCGGACGACACACATGAACCACGACGCCATGTCAAATGACATTTTACTTCATCCACGAACCTAGCAAATGGCTTGCAGCGTGGCCAGCTGGGCTTCATTACCTTTTGCCTAATTATTTATGAATCTTTAAGGTTTTACATGCTTAATCCACTGTTGTAAAATAAAGTGCACTGCATAAAGGGGAGACACCGGAATACTATTGACCATCATGTGTTTTTCAACACGCCTGTTTCTGTTTCAATCACTCTTTGGATTATTTTTTCTCGTGATAAGTCACAGAAGGGCTGCATTCAGTTTATAACCAAGAGATGTCCTGTATACACACCTGCGGTAGCTCTCGCTATTGTATGGGCACAAATAGGCTGCAAATGTTTTCACTTTGGACGCTGTCGCGGCGAGAATCCCCTGGGTTAGCTAAGGCCAGCCCAACGGCTTGGGCTCAAAGCAGGTGCCACCAGTGCAAATTCACAAATCGATAAAGGAACCATGCATGCATATGTGACATGCATGCTTGGAATCATGATATGTGACATGCATACATGCATATGACAGGAATCACCATTATTTTTCAGTAACAAAACAAGAGAAAGAAACATTCATCACTAAGATGCCAATATGACTAATCAACTAGAAGACAACAGCGCTCTTGCAGCTGTTATGCTATTACTATTTGCACGGCAGCCATAGCGCGCAGATTAATATCAAAGCGACTCAAATCAGCGTCGATTAAACTTCAGAAAGGGAAAGAAAAATGGTATATTTTAACGTGAACTGGTGTTGCGCAACTGACGAGAGTTCCGAACTTATTTGTTGCGCCTGGAACACTTCGAAAGTATGTCGCATGTCATCTGCTCCCACTACTTTACAGCAAGCGCACGTAGCTCATGCCCTGTCAACAGAAAGAAGCATATGAGCGCAACAGGAAAGTATTTTTTTTCCTGCGGCGTCATCCCGTAATTAGGCTGTCACTCAGAGGCTTCTGCTACATGGCTCCACCGGGGTTCGCTATAAATCGGATGAACGAAGAATAATAAGAGGTTCGCATCCCCTAGGATTATTAGCAGGTCCTTTTTGTTTCGCTGTGCTAGAAAGGACACTCGGTTATTAGTTTCGCGTTATAGGAGCCTTGAATATTAAGCCAGCAAAAACAGATAGCCGAATACTCATTGGGATATCAACGACGGAAGGTCATTGGTCATCACTATAACCGATGACCACCTACAGTAGGGGAGAACTCAAGAAGTCCAGAGAGGCCCTCCTAAACGAGTGACGAGAACACGTGCCCTCACAGGAAAATTCATCTGCGCAAAGTACGGGAGAGACACCTGACGTCATGTTGATAAGCATTTGCAATATTGTTTGAACTAACTCAAAAGTTTATTGATTTTTTTCTGCGTGGAACACAGATGGCTGTCGGTAGCGCTTATATTCATTAGTAAGTTGTCATCAGTCTGAAACTAATCTCCACCCCCGCTTTTTTGTTGTTGCAGTAGCACAGGGATAGATATTCTCTTGAGCCTTGAGTCACTGTACTGCTCATTCGACAATATGATCACTAATGGACACCCTATTTCCTAAGAAGTGCTAGAAAAGTCTTAGACAGTTAATTTGATGGAACTTTTACAGATTACTCCATGCTCTTACTTGCTTATGCTTTATCCGAAAGAGCTGGTTGTATCTCTGCCAAACACTTTGGGTGATTTATATGTTTATCGAAGCGAGGAAAATCTTGTTTTTATTCTTTTAACACTGCAGTGAAGCAAGCAATATCGTCATGGATTTTCATTTCAAGACTGCATTTCCGTTATTTTTATTTCTTTTTAACAAACTTTAATAAACTATATGCAAACTTGTCTTGGGTTTGAAGCAGATTGTATTGCTAAGGGGACTGTACTGGCACAAACATTGATTGATTGATATGTGGGGTTTAACATCCCAAAACCGCCATATGATTACGAGAGACGCCGTAGTACAGGGATCCGGAAATTTCAACCACACAGGGTTCTATAACATGCACCCAAATCTGAGCACATGGGCCTACCTGCCACAAACATGACGAGCTAGAAACCTAGCAAGCTGCTAAAAGTGGACTCTGTTGAAAGACGAAAAACAGGCATTGAGACAGAGCGTACAAAAAGAAAATTTAAAACACAACACTGTGTCTTCACTCTCTGCTTCTTCGGTCGTCTTAAAGAGTTCTGTGTGTGCTTTCATCGAGACATATAAAATTAAGTGAGACGCTGAATGCAAGTGAATGAGCATGAGATATTTTTTTATTGGAGTAATTCAACGATGGGCAACTAGAGAGACGTTGTCAGAGGAAATTCAGGTCCATGTAGCCATGCATCTTATGATCCCACAAGATCGAATACAAAGAAATTCGACTGAAGACAAGGCTGCCGTAAACAAATTTACCGAATTAATAACGTATCGACTGTAAGCAACGGACTCATCAACTGCGCGCAGACACTTGTGCATAAGAAACGACACAATTGTTATCAAGAAATGCATGCTGTTTTGTAGGAAGCTCTTTCAGATAGAAACATGTGAGGGATGATGATGATCAAAACTTTATTACTCCCAAAAGAGGGGACCAGCCGAGAGGTCAGTTACGCTGCCTAGAGGAGGTCAGCGGGGATCCCTTGGGACACCGCGGCCTCCGATGAGCGTGAGATTACCCGGCGTTGCTGTGCCGAGTCAGTGATATGCAGAAGGGACTCCCATGTATCTTCTGTGTGAGAAGCATCAGCGTACTGTGGGCACGTCCATGCCATGTGTATGAGGGTGGCCGATTGCGAGGGAGTTTCCTCCTTGTGAATAACAGACGCTGAGCAAGTTAGATCACAAAAAAGAAACCATGAAGAAATTGCGACAATCATAGTGGATCTTATGCTACTCAAGCACCCTGTTGCATTGGTACAGAAAACATCATTGCCTGAATAATGCTGTCTTTGTAATGATACAAAAAGTGATAGTACCTACGAGACAATATTTTTATCAGAACAAAGTTTAGCTTCTGATTAGGCTCACTTGAAAAGCTTTATAAATTTGAGATTGCTTGGAAGGGGTTGTCCTGAAGGCCATATAATATTCAGGTCATTCTGCAACTATAAAACATAAAAGTTTAGGTTAACCGCGTTGGCTGTGACATTATTAATCTGCTAAACAAATAAGTACACAACAACCTGCGCAATCAATATTGAAGGTCTTGTGTGAACTCGCGTTCATCTGAGCAATACGGTAACTTTTGCAGAAGAGGAAAGGCAAGAACCCGGAAACAAAATACCGCGTGTATGTCGTCTGTTATCTCTGCGCATAATGCCCTCGAATTCGTGTCTTTGCAATACAGACAATAATAATGTGAGTTCCCCTTATTTCTCTAGCGACCACTTTCCCGCAATACCGCCCTTTGCGAGGAGGCCGATGCTTTAAAGCAGAAAAGCGAAGGCACGGGGGTGTAAATGTATTACACGCAAGCCGCGCCGATCCAGGCGGCCGTGCTTTTCTAGATGGCAAGCTTGTGGCGTCGATCTTGGAGGCTACGCGACTCTTGCTTTAAATAAAAAACCTGCACGTACAATTCGCGTGCGCGCGCTGGTACAATCTACTTTGTGTGCGTGTGCGTGTGCGTGTGTGTGTGTGTGTGTGTGTGTGTGTGTGTGTGTGTGTGTGTACGTGTGTGTGTGTCTGTGTGTGTGTGTGTGTGTGTGTGTGCCATTAACACAACATAATATAAGTATGCGCTTAGCGGTTTAAGGGCACACTAGGGGCCAGATTTCGTTATCGCGCTCAGCTGTTAAAGGCGAAGCTTAAGGGTCCCCCAATTTTTTTACACACAGCCCCTTGCAGACTTCCGGTACAACAAGAACTTTAGCAAATAGCACGCGTACAGCAGCGGTGGCGGCGGCAGAGAGCGGCGATCGCGGAGCGTGTTGTCTCCTAGAAAACCGTTTGCTCAGCTGCCTCAGTACGACAGCCAAACGAAAGGTATCAATGTGTAATGGTAGTGAAATACAACATAAAAAACATCGTACCACACTTTTCACACATATGCGAAACACTGTTACAGATCTTTAGACAGCGCAGACGACAAATTCCCTAAAGAAGAATAGAGAGTTTTAGTACTGCGGAATGGTGCTACGTACGCATCACGCAAGCGCCTTGCGTTACGTGGCGTCGTTTGCCACTAATCGGCTTTTAGTACGCCGTAGTACCCGCGTACGTAACGAGCGAGAAGCGTGTTGCACCACCTGGTAGATCAAAATCGAAGCACGTGTGGTGACAGCCAGTGTGAGCCAATCCAAGTGTTATAGCCAGATTATGGCCATATTTTAAGCCACAGAGCCGGTCGGTGCTTGCCTTTGATGCCGCCATTTTGCAAAACGAAGTCTCGCGCTGTCGCGAACTTGTTCGCGAGCGGCGCGATCACCTCATACGTACGCACGCACGCATCTCATGCGTGCGTACGTAGCGGCTGCGTACGTAATGCGATACGCGCGCGTTGCGGTCTGCGCATGCGCACTACGCAGAACGTGGCGTTCTTACGTACGCAACGCCGCCACGTACGGAGCGTACGCAGTACTAAAACTCTAGAATGGCAGAGCAGACGTACACTTCTTTTCCCACTGGGACGCCTGAGAGCTGTGTTGGCCGGACCTTTTCGTGTTACACCCTTTGTTTGAAATGTCTTGAATTCGCCTATTTATGCTCGATGGGACGAAAAAAATAGGCAGCTCTCACGTGGAGTGGGAATCGATGATTTGCGAAGCACGAATGAGGAAGATTAATGACTTCCATAACATGATGATCACATTTGGGCATGTCATTTACATTCATCGTCTATTTACGTCACATAATACTAAATTTGGTATATGGGGAACTAGTGAAACGGCCGCGATAACATGTATATCATGTTCGTACATGTCATTTATGTTCGTCATCTAGTCGCGTCATTGAATACCAAACTTGGTATATGTGGAGCTAGCGAAACGGCTGCAAGCGCATCAAGATTGATTGATATGTGGGGTTTAACGTCCCAAAACCACCATATGATTATGAGAGACGCCGTTGTGGAGGGCTCCGGAAGTTTTGACCACCTGGGGTTCTTTAACGTGACACTAAATCTGAGCACACGGGCCTACAACATTTCCGCCTCCATCGGAAATGCAGCCACCGCAGCCGGGATTCGATCCCGCGACCCACGGGTGAGCAGCCAAATACCTTACCCGCTGCACCATCGCGGCGGGGCTGTATGTCATGATTGTCATGATTTACATTTCATGGTCCTGCAGCTCTTGCGATGGTTTCGCTCACATGGCATGTTGCAAAACCGTATGGTATGACATGATTGCAAGGCGAACACCAGCGACAGACCTTAACATGAAAATCATGAGATGCGTGTCAAGTAACAACACGACTACGTTTCACGCTCATTATGGATTCGGGACTGTTTCGCTAGCGTCACATCTATCAAATTTGGTATTACGGTACTGAATGAATGACGCAGGTATGTGACTGGCGCAAACATGATAATCATCAGATGCTTGTCATGTAATAACATGACTACATGCCACGCTCATGATGCGCTGGCGGCCGTTTCGCTAGCTTCACTTATACCAAATTTGGTATTACGAAACGTAAATGAATGACGCAGGTAAGTGACTGGCGCAAACATGATAATCATCGGATGCGTGTCATGTAATAACATGAATACATGCTATGCTCATGATGCGATCGCAGCCGCTTCGCTAGCTTCCCATGTACCAAACTCGGTATTACGCGCCGCCAATGGATGTCAAAGGTATGTGACTGGTGCAAAGATGATAATCATGAGATACGTGTTATGTGAGAACATGACTATATACCACAGTCAAGACACCGATACATTTCGACGTGACGTGGTGCGCGTGCTCGCCGACGTTAATTTCGTGGCGTTACGCCAGCGTTGCCACGGTAGGCGCCGGTCTTTCCGTATACACTCGCAGGCGCGCGCCGCCCTGCGTTGCTTTGACGCATGCGCGTTTCAGTGCGTCCGGCGTCCCTCCGTCACGAAAAGAGGGAAACGCAGTGTTGTCTCGGTAACAAATCGGCGCGAAATGCAGCAGGTCGCATTCCGGACCGGTTGCCGTGCCGCTCCAACAGACTCTGGTCGCGCATGGCGTCAGACTATAAGTGTTGTCGTTTCGCTAACGTAGCGTCGCTGTGCCCAGCATGCGCGTGCGCCAACGCTACATTGGAGTATATTGCGCCTTCATGATGCGCTCTTGACCATTTTGCTAGCTCCATATATACCAAATTCGGTGTTACGTGACGTCATTGGATGACGAAATATATGACTGGTGCGAACATGATAATCCTGACACGCGTGTCATGTGGGAACATGGCAACAAACCACACTCATAGCGTGCTCTCGGCCGTTTTGCTAGTTCCACATATACTGAATTTAGTATCACGTGACGTAAATAGATGCCGAAAGCAAACAACACATGCATACATGATAATCATGACATGGAAGTCTTGTAAGGTATCATATACCTCCACCTCGTAACGTTGTGCTCATTTTAAAGTGACATATCAACATTTCTCATTCGTGCTTCGCATATCATCGATTCCCACTGTACGTGTGATCTCGCAATCTTTATTGAAACGCTATGCGCGCGTCTACTGCGCGCTAGTGCATGCCAGTTGTTACAAATACTTATGCGCATGCACGTATACAGAACATTGATTTGATTTGCGGGGTTTAACGTCCCAAAACCACCATATGATTATGAGAGACGCCGTAGTGGAGGGTTCCGGAAATTTCGACCACCTGGGGTTCTTTAACGTGCGCCCAAATCTGAGCACACGGGCCTACAACATTTCCGCCTCCATCGGAAATGCAGCCGCCGCAGCCGGGAATCGAACCCGCGACCTGCGTGTCAGCAGCCGTGTACCTTAGCCACTAGACCACCGCGGCGGGGCCACGTATACAGAACAGCTGGAGGTTGTAATCAACGCACCTTCAAAAAAATAGCAGCATATCCACGGAGTGAATGATGGAGAGTAGGGCGAAGCATGCGTCCGTCCATTTGTTTTTGCTCCGTCCGTCCATGCGTCCGTCTGTGTGACCGTCCATGCGTCCATCCACCCATCCGTGCATGCGTCTGTTCGTGCGTCTGCACGTTCATCTGCGCGTCCGTCCCAGCGTTCGTCCGTGCGTCCGCCCCTGCATCCATTCATGCGTCCATCCGTCCGTGCAGCCATCCGTGCGTCCGTTAATGCATCTGTGTGTGTTCTTTCTTCCATCTAGTCAACACTCCAAGTACCAACAACTCGCATCTTTTCATCATATATCATATAGAAGACCGCCATCCAGCGGACATTCCAAGGACTGAACGAGAGGTGGCACACGCCCACTTTCTTACGGCTTGCGCTTCGTGTCTACTTCCCACCTTTAATCACCTCGAGTTCATGCTATATATTAGTTCACTGTATTTATGGCACTGCGGCCCAACGCTCGCCAAACCATTCTAAAACCAAGGAGGTTACGCCCTGCGAGTATAACGTAGCAACCCTTTCTTGCCAGATAGCACTCAATGTACATGCCAATGGCTGCTAATGAGGAATGAGAGACAGGAGAATTTCGCTTTTAGTTAACGCACACGCTGCGAATTTTTAATATTCAACAAGGCACACGAAAAATCTCCCACCGGCACCACCTTGCAGGTCAAAACGTAAGACTGGTTACACACTACGACTACGATTACTACGAGGAACGAACGGGTGCCGCCTTAAAAAGCTTCGCTCCTAAAATATTTCACGCTTGACCAGTGGACTACAGAGCGGCATAAAGGAGCCGAAACGCGTTGTTTTGGGACACCTCACCAATAGAACTCTTACTTTTCAGGAAGTTCCGCGCACTACACCAGACTCCCCTCACATCACGATTGTCCAAATGGGCACATTCAAAAAAAAATTGCCAGATCCAACGTACCGTGGGAATCGATGATATGCGAAGCACAAATGGTAAAGGTTTACATGTCATTTTAAAATCAGCACAACGTTACGAGGTGGAGGTAAATGATGCCGTACATGACTTCCGTGTCATGATTATCATGTTTAGATGAGCCGTTCATTTTTGTCATCTATTCACGTCACGTGATACCAAATTTGGTATATGTGGAGCTAGCAAAACAGCCGCGAGCGCATCATATATACTCCAATGTAGCGTTGACGCGCGAAACGCTGGCACAGCGACGCTAGGTTAGCAAAACACGAACACTCTATAGTCTGATGCCAGGTGCGACCTGCACGGCCCGATGGTAACCGGTGCGAAATGCGTTATGCTGCATTTCACGCCGATGCGTTACCCAGACAACACTGCGTCTCCCTATTTTCGTGACGGAAGGACGCCGGATGCGCTGAAAGACGCATGCTTCAAAGCAACGCAGCACGGCACCTGCCTACGAATACTTGGCAGGACGGGCGCCTGTCGTCGTAACGCCGGTGTGACGCGTCGAAAATAACGCCGGCGAGCATGCTCATCGCGTCACGTTGATATGTAGTGGCGCCTTGACTGTGGTATGTAGTCATGTTCTGACATGACACACATATCAAGATTCTCATGTTCGCACCAGTCACATACCTTCGTCATCGATTCACGTCACGTAATACCAAATTTCGCACGTATGAAGCTACCGAAACGGCCGCGAGCGCATCATCAGTGTGGCAGGTAGTCATGTTCTTACATGGCACGCATGTTGTGATCATCATGTTTGTATGTGTGATTTACGTATGTCGTCCGTTCGCGTCACGTAATACCGAGTTTGGTACTTGTGAAGCTAGCGAAATGGCCGTGATCGCATCGTGAGCGTAGCATGTAGACATATTTTTACATGACATACATTTCATGCTTATCATGTTTGCATTAGTATCATACCTCCGTCATCCATTCACGTACCGTAATAAGAAACTTAGCATATGTGAAGGTAGTGATACGGCTGCGAGTGCATCGTGAGCGTGGCATGTATTCATGTTGTTACAAGACACGCATGTCATGATTTTGATGTTAGGGTCTGTCGCGTGTGGTTGCCATGCAATCATGTCATACCATACCAGTTTTGCAACATGCCATGTGAACAAATCCATCGCAAGAGCCGCAGGACCTTGAAATGTAAATCATGACATTCATGTCATCCATGTCATGATTTTGGAGTTATGACTAGTCAAATATGTTGCTCATACAGTCACGGTATGCCATAGCAAGTTTGGTATCAATACCATTATCGAAATGGCCGTGAGACCTGAAGGTCGTAGGCGGCTAGATAGATAGATAGATAAATAGATAGATAGATAGATAGATAGATAGATAGATAGATAGATAGATAGATAGATAGATAGATAGATACGCTCAAAGTTGCTGATGTTCGCTAAGAAATGCTTCGCATTTGAAATAAAAAGCGTCATTGCAGTGCAGCTAGTCAAGCGTTTCTACCAGTCTAACCGTGGTTTATTTTTGCGTGTGGACAAGCCGGTTGTAATCACTCGGCACAACGTCACGCGCTCTGTTGTCACTGACAGGATCCAGCAAGAAGCGCGTTCACTGCGTCACAGCACAAACGAAACATATTCGAAGAACTGGGCCAATTATAACTGGACGAACTACAATGTAGGACGCGAGACGCCATGGCTAGTGGTGTGAAATATAGAACTGCAAAACGTTGCCTGTTGAGTAACACACATCCCGCCGGCTCTTGTGTACTATCTTTTTTGTTCATAAAGGTAACCATTTTTTCTACGACTCAATTCGTTCCATTTTGTTTTATGTACATCTATTCACCGTAGCAACTGAACAAAAAACATTTGCTTCTTGATGAAAGTTCTGAACATTCTATGGGGCGCTTCAGGAACATAGGCGACGACGAAAGGGAAAGGTGTCGTTACCTTGGAAACTTGTTTCATCTAGGGACCTGAATGATATGCCAGGCAGATCGACGCCTGGCATTGCATGGCGAGCGCGACGCGACCCAACGAGCGCTGGCGCGCCGGGTCATGTCGAAGTGTTCTGGCGCCTTCAATGTGGCATGTAGTCGTAATCTTACATAACAGGCATCTCGTGATTAATCATGTTTGCACCAGTCACATACCTTCGTCATCTATTCACGTGATGCAATACAAAATTTGGCGTATGTGAAGCTAGAAATGGCTGTGAGCGCATCCATGAGTGTTGCATGTACTCTTGTTGTTACATGGCACGCATGTCATGATTATCATGTTTGGACTTGTCATTGAGATAGTCATCTGTTCGCGTCACGTAATACCCAATTCGCTACATGTGAAGCTAGCGAAACGTCCGCGAGCGCATCATGAGCGTAATATGTAGTCATGTTGTTACATGATACGCATCTGATGATTATCATTTTTGCACCAGTCACATACCTTCGTCATGCATTCACGTCCAGTAATACTGAATTTGCTATATGTAAATCTAGCTAGCGGCCGCGAGCACCTCATGAGCGTGGCGTGTAGTCATGCTCAAGCATGTCACGCATCTCATGACTATCATGTTTGCAGCAATCATATACCTTCGTTATACATTCACGTGCCGTAACACATAATTTGGTATGAAGCTAGTGAAACAACTGCAGCGTACCATGAGCATGGCGTGTAGTCATGAATTATGAGTGATGACTTACATGACATGCATGTCATGATTTCTACGTTAGGGTCTGTCACTTGTGTTCACCATGCAGTCATGTCTTATCATGGCAGTTTTGCAACATTCCATGTGAACGAAGCCACCGCAAAAACAGCAAGGCCATGAAATGTAAATCATGGCATACGTGTTTGATAGTCATGCTATGGCTAGTCAATTATGCTCGTCATACAGTCATGTTATGCCATACAGAGTTTGGTATCAATACCATTATCGAAACGGCCAGGAAAGCTTAAAGACGTAGGCGGCTAGATAGATAGATAGATAGATAGATAGATAGATAGATAGATAGATAGATAGATAGATAGATAGATAGATAGATAGATAGATAGATAGATAGATAGATAGATAGATAGATAGATAGATAGATACGCTCAATATCGCCGAAGATTGCTAATAAATTTTTCGCATTTATTATGTCTTCGTATATGTGTGTGAAGACGCGGGGTAACCGACCAGAGAACAATGAAGTATTTTGTTCCCGGCTGCAAGCCTGGTGATGGCAAAGGATGGGAGAAGATTCCACTCTTCGCGGCCACATACAATTGATTGATTGATTGATTGATTGATTGATTGATATGTCGGGTTTAACATCCCAAAACCACCATATGATTATAAGAGACGCCGTAGTGGAGGGCTCCGGAATTTTTCACCACCTGGTGTTCTTTAACGTGCACCCCAATCTGATCACACGGGCCTACAACCTTTTCGCCTCCATCGGAAATGCAGCTGCCGCCACTGGGATTCGATTCCACGACCTGCAGGTCAGCAGCCGAGTACCTTAGCAACTAGACCACCGTGGCGGGGCGACCCCATCTGATCCGCTGATCCGCTGCTACTTGATCAGAGACGTCAAAAGGTACCCGCGACTATGCGACCCTTGAAATCGAAGGACAAAATATGGGCTCGACATTTCAAGAAGCACCTCATGTTTGATAGGTATCTTACTATGTACAAAGGAAACTTTCTACTAAAAATAAAGAAAGTGCATCAACTTCAAGAGTGAGCAATTCGTTCTGCTTTGGAATAAGCGTGGCTCAACTCAGTGACGCTGACTATAGGATCCTACAGACACCAGTGCCGAAGAGCGAGAGGACATCAATTTGTCTACAACCGCAAACAGTGGGCACCTTTCTTTGCCCAGATAACGAAAACTATCAGCCTTGCCTACGAGTGGACTACTTCAGTTGGTCACCTGGCAAGGATCTAAGAACAGCTTGAATGCGCCTTCCAACAAACACTGTGCGGCAGAAAGCGGTGCAAGCAGCTCTACTGCTATAAGCGACAACAAACACTCTCTGTGCCCGGATTGAAGCTCACTCTTTGAAATGTTATCTCATGTATTAAGTCTATGTATTGTATAATTCTGTGTGATTCCCGTCAGGCATTTGTCTTCTTGTCAGACATTACGCCTGATTCGAATAAAAGAAGTAAAATGACACATTTTGGTGGTTTCTTCCATGAAAGTCGATCCACAATCTGCAACAGTCACGCTCTTTACAGGAAAAAATTGGTAGCAAACGTAAGGCATGCCCGAAGCAGACGACTAAATGGATAGGCGAACAGATATATGAACGCGGCCACGCACGTCCGTGCCGTTGGACACGACGGACGTAGCCCCCACCCGCAACTCTACTCGACGGCAGCGCCTCTCCTCCGCCAATTTTCTCCATTCGTAGCGCCACCTGCCAGACGATCACAGTCGGCGCTCCTCTCTTACTCCGTGATCTAAACCACATGATCGTGGGACCGTTTTTGCAAAACAAATGCAGAAAAAGCACACTTTCTAGTAAGCCTTTAGTGATTTTTGTGGTAGCACATTAAATGTCCTACGCGAAAAACGATGTAGAGCCGATGTGAAGAATTGCACAAATCAATAATTTTTTTCTTTCAAAAACATTTCATGTGAAACTTGGAGCTTCATGGTCCTCCTGAGATGGCTGTGACATGTGTTGATTAACGAGTGCCAAGTAAGCCCTTGATCAGCGTTGGGTTGAAATGTTTTTTCGTGCCAAGTGTAACGTAGGTTAACAGGTAGTCCCGGTTCCGGGACGGTAATCTCTCGCTTGATTGCTGTTAGGGACGGCTACGTGCTCTCCCATAGTTGAGTACGAAGTACTCGAAATCGTTAAACATTTCTTCTAAACAGTGTAACGTAGGCCATTACGGTTTGTGTTTATCCGGTAACGGCGCACTGCTCTCCCATAGTTGAGTAGGAAGCTCTCGACATCGTTAAACTAGTGTTCTAAAGACATTCCGAGTTGGTTCCCAGCTCACCTTGGACAAATCAACGATTCCCCTCCCAATCTCAATGAAGCAGCACACGAGGCGGCGCGAAAACTCTCCAACCGCGCCTCCCCGGGGATGCGTTCTACCGGTGAAGGGGATAACCGGGAAATTCTTACAACATATAACAAGCTCACTAAACATTTCTACCTGTCTAGAAGGATTTTCCTTCCACCTCACAAAAATCTAACCCGGTCCCAAGCACTTACATACGGCTTTTGCAAACGCGGATGTACCCTACTTTGAAAACGTTACACATCACGTACCCTGACCTATACCCAAGTGATCTTTGTCCACATTGTGGGAAAATAGCTTCATTAGAACATATGCTCTGGCAGTGCACGAAATTCGCTCATTTATCGAACATCACGTCTGCCAGATGGGAGGCGGCAATCCGCAGCTCGTCCTTGGCAGATCAGCTCTGGGCTGTCCACCAAGCCCGCGAGGCAGCTGAGAAGCTTGGCGTCTCAGTCCTTACGTGGGAGCTGCCCGCAACACAGTGATCTGTGTTTTGGAGGACCAAATAAAAGTTTATTCAATCCAATCCAAGGCCAATGGTGCATGGGTCGGTCCCCAGGAGAGAAATCCTTCGTATGCATCAGTCTTCTATGTACCGTTGGGAGTGAAAGAAACATCTCAACGCAGGGCTGATCATTTCATCATAAAGAAAGAAAAATGTTAAGAGCGGGCAGTTCTATAGACGCGGCGGCCCAATCGACTGTAGCGCACCTGGTGGTTGGTGAGAGCAACTGACCTGCGCTTCCTCTTTGGGTTTCACGCGACTATTGAATTACCATGCACGACTGACGTTTAGCTATGTCGAAAGTGACCATTTCAGACCACTTTTCTTAGCCCAAATGGCAAGGCTACTTCTTGCTGTTTTAAATGCGAAGCATTTCTTAGCGAACTTCGGTGACCTTGAGCGTCTCTATCTATCTATCTATCTATCTATCTATCTATCTATCTATCTATCTATCTATCTATCTATCTATCTATCTATCTATCTACAACTTTTAGCTCTCCTGGCCTTTTCGATAATGGTATCGATATCAGACTTGGTATGGCATACAATGACTGTATGAAGAACATATTTGACTAGTCCTTACATGAAAATCATTACATGTATGTCATGAATGTCATGATTTACATCTCAAGGTCCTGCAGCTCTTGCGATGGTTTCTCTCTTATGGCATGTTACAAAACCGGTATGGTATGACATGATTGCATGCCGAACACAAGAGACCGACCCTAACATGACAATCATGACATGCGTGTTTTGTAACATCACTACATGTCACGCTCATGATGCAGTTGCGGTCGTTTCACTGGCTTTACTTAGGCTAAATTTGGTATTACATCACGTGAACGGATGACGAAGGTATGTGACTTGTGCAAACATGATAAATATGAGATGCATGTCATGTAACAACATGACAACCTGCCCCGGTCATGATGTGCTGACGGCCGTTTCACTAGCTTCATTTATACCAATTTTGGCATTACGAGACGTGAACGGATGACCAAGGTATGATACTGGTGGAAACCAGAGTTATTCAATCATACGAGTTGCCAAACTCCCCAGAGGGTTCCATGTATCAAAATTCGAACACAGCATTGGCTGAAATAGCGGAAGTGAGTAGATTTTAGTGCCATTTATCGACAATAAAACTATCTAGAAAACGCAATATTTTGTGTTTTTTCGTTTAGCAAGATTGCGAGCGCCACCGCATTTCGCCAAACAGCATGGCCACGCCTAGAATTTGTTCTTAGGTGAGTTGATGTCTAAGGGTGCTGAACATGTCTAAGGGTGCTGAACGAAGGACAGAGGAGCTGCTTGTTCTCTCGATGTTATGTCCTTTTTCATGTTTTCCGCATTGCGCTAGAAGTAACGTGGTTATAAACGGCATGTTCGTGTGGTAGGTACACAGCTAGCACAGCGTAATGGACGGTGCAGCAAAGTCGGTAGTTTATCAGATTCATGTGGCGAGCCCAAGATGTTTACATTTCGGCAAAATAGTGAGCGGCAAGGCGCGATGCAAGCGGGATGCAGCGTTGATCAGGTTGCGTCCAACCTGTGAGTCTGTCGATGGCAGCAGACGACGTTGCCCGAGCAGGAAACGCCGTTGCTGTTGGAAAGACTCCACGAACACAGCACCTGAAGAGAAAAGAACGCTTGCAGTGCTAGTTGCTAGTAGATAGCAATGTTAAAGTTTCCACTTTGTTGACATCGGGCTTTCGTAATTATATAGTATCCCAGCCGAGGTCTCATTGCTTTCGCGATTAGTGGAATTCGACCACTGCGTGCAAGACAAAGTGGTCAATTTGCGGTAAGTACTGATCGGCGCTGATCGGAACTGTTGTGCTTTGGTTTGCACTCCACCGTATCTGTGTCTTGTGTGTGCGGCCATCACTCCCGTCGTGTTAGTGAGACACATCGTTAACCTCGGAGTGGAACAGTGAAAAGGATTCGTCAGACTTCCCGTGAGCAATCGATCTCAAGCGCACATTTTCAAACAAGCAAGCGAGGAGTAATAGAAATAATCAGGGCGCAGCGTTAAAACCATGGTAGCACGAAATTGCAAGCACCACCTTCTGCGAAATAAACCTTGACGCTTTGAACCGGCTTTGATTACGCTTTTGAAAAGCGAAAACACGGCCAATGGCGTGTCCGAGTTTCGGAACACAGTCTCGCACCTCATATGATTGAATAACTCTGGCGAAAACATGATAAACATCAGATGCGTGTCATGTAACAACATGACTACATACTACGCTCATGAGGCGCTCGTGGCCGTTTCGCTAGCTTCTCATATGCCTAATTTGGTATTACGTGACGCCAATGGATGACAAAGGTATGTGACAGGTGCAAACATGATAATCATGAGATGCGTGTCATGTGAGAACTTGACTACAAGCAACAGTCCAGGCGCATATATTTCGACGTGACGCGGTGTGCATGCTCGCCCGCGTTCATTTCTTCGCGTCACGCCGGTCTTGTCACGCCAGGCGGTGGTCATGCCATATAATCGCATGTGCGCGCCGCGCTGTGTTGTTCTGATGCTTGTGCGTTTCAGCACGTCCGGCGTGCCTCCGTCACGAAAAGAGGGAGACGCAGTGTTGTCTGGGTGACGCATCGGCGCGAAATGTAGCCTGTCTCATTTCGCGTTGGTTGGTTTCGGGCCACGCCGACGGATGCTGGTCGCGCCTGGCTTATGACTATAGAAGTCTCGCGTTTTGCTAACGTAGTGTCACTGTTCCCAGCGTGCGCGCGCGTCAATGCTACATTGGATTGATTGATATGTGGGGTTTAATGTCCCAAAACCACCATATGTTTATGAGAGACGCCACAGTGGAGGGCTCCGTAAATTTCGACCACCAGGGGTTCATTAAAGTACACCCAATCTGAGAACACGGGCCTACAACATTTCCGCCTCCATCGGAAATGCAGCCGCCGCAGCCGGGATTCGAGCCCGCGACCTGCGGGTCAGCAGCCGAGTAGCTTAGACACTAGACCACCACGGCGGGGCCATTGCTACGTTGGAGTATATTGGGCTCTTCATGATGCGCTCGCGGCCGTTTCGCTGTTATCACATATACCAAATTTGGTGTTACGTGCCGTCAGTGGATGCCGATATATATGACTGGCTCAAACATGATAATCCTTACACGCGTGTCATGTAAGAACATGACAACATACTATACGCTCATAGCGTGCTCGCGGCCGTTTCGCTAGCTCCACATATACTAATTTCTAAACCATGTGGCGTGACTAGATGACGAAGGTTAACGACACAAGTACTCCAAATCGTTAAGAACTTTTTGTAAACACAGCTCGCAGTAATTTGTTATTCTTCGCCCTATTCTTTTTTGCTCTCAAAACCGAAGTACCGATATCACGGGCGTGAAAGCGAATGCCTACAGACCGGATTTTACGCAAACGCATATTTTATTTCTTGTGTTCCTGTCATGCCATTTTGATATATAAGCATGAGCTATTGGATAAAGGCGGGTTTTTTATTTTCTTTATAGTGATGTAAAGGCCTAATCTTAGTGCTTGTGCCTAAACTTGTATAAGTGCCTCTTAACAACTATTTTTCAGAGTCGGTGCTTTTATGAATACTTTGTAACCTCAAATGTTGCTTCGAGTGCAGTTTGAGACTATTTTTCGTGTTTCTGGGCAAAACTGACAGGTCAAAACTCCACGAGGTGCAACGCAGTTCTATAGTTCAACCAAGTTCCAGAAATCATCCGCTAGCAGCAGTAAGATGGGATGCGCCGGTTACTTTATGTCGCTGCATGGGGCGAGTGGTTCAAGAAAAGGAAAGAGGGGGAAAAAGAAAAGGATATTTCTGCACTAACTGCAGGGCATGTTCCATCTTATACGAGGGAATGGGAAGTGGGAATTAAAGGTGGAAAGAGGAGAGCAGAAGAGGAGGAGATCAAATAATTTGCTCGCCTCTCTCACGCGCCAATAATTTTCCAGGGTACTTTACAAAAATTCACTGTGATGTGATAGCTGCACAACAAGTTCACCAACATATTTCTTCACCCTAAGTGAGGATACGATATTCACGTTTGATGGATACCCGGAAGATGAGCTTACGGCTCGACTGTGCCTTCCTCCCGTTTGATCTCTCATGAAGCGTGCACTTCATGTGGCGCACCCCTCAGGACCACCTCTCAGAGGGCCAGCATCATCATCATAATCAACCTGACTACGTACACCGCAGGACAAAGACCTTTCCCATGTTCTGCTAGCCAACGTGCTCCTGTGCTTGTTGCCGGCACTTTATACCCACAAACTAACTAATGTCGTCTGCCCGTATAACTTTCTGTCTCCATCTCAGCCACTTTCCTTCTCTTGGAATCTAGTCTGTGACTCCTAATGACCAGGGGTTATCCTGCCTTCATGCTACATGTTCTGCCTTTGACCATTTATTTTCCTGATTTCGACTATGATGTCCTTAACACCCGTTTGTTCCCTGACACCTGCTCTCTTCTTGTGCCTTAGGGTTACCCCTGTCATTTCCTTTCCATTGCTCACTGCATCCTCCTCAACTTAAGTTCAACCCTGTTTGTAATCCTCCCCCGTTTTGCTCCGTAGGGAACTACCAGTAAGATGCAGGTTTTAAATACTTTCCTCATGATGGAGAGTGGCAATCTGCCAGCCATGATTTGAAAATGCTTGCCGAATGTGCTCCACCCCATTCTTATTCCTACAGTTACTTCATTCTCGGGATTCGGCTCTGCGGTTACTACCTGTTCTAAGTAGACATACTTCTTTACAATTTCAATTGCACTGCTACCCATCTCGAAGCGCTGTTCTTTTCTGAGGTTGTTGTATAATACCTTTACTTTAGGCAGATTATTCTTAAGACCTACTTTTATGCTCTTTTTATCTAATTCAGTTCTCATGAATTGCGATTCGTCCCCTGAATTACTTAGCAATGCAACACCTCTCTCTCACTACACCGCTCACCAGATTCTGTTGGCTAGCACCATTGGAAACATTTACTTGAACAAAGTATATGTCCATTGACATGTCCTGAAAGCATGCGTCAAGCTCAGAAACCAACTTCTACAGTAACTGTGATCTGTGTAAATGCAAACTGGGTTGAAATGGCAGTATTAGTGATCTCCCGCTTCCCCCTTTATCGGGTTATGAAGTGGGCGTGCATTTGATTGTTTTCGTGCGTTTCCTTTTGATTTTTCCTTCTTTCAGTTGTTCTCGCAAACACACACACACACACACACACACACACACATTTTTTCGATCAATCTACTAAGGGGAGCCGTGCTGTCTGCTTACATCACAGGGCCATTCTAATCCTCCTTGGGCCTTGCATGAGAAGAGAGTTAGGCCAAGAACGAACACACTGCAGTCTAATAATTAAGGAAGGCAGCGTTACTCGTGCCCGTGACCGTGTTCAGTCGGCAGACGTGTTGCTTTCTAATCACAGGGGCAGCCTACTCTAATACTAAGCTCGATCGAATATTTTTCTGATGAGGCGGATTCCGCGGGACAAAGCTTGGCTGCGTAATGTGCAGCCTTCAGTGTGCCGCCCGGCGTTCAATGCACTGCTCGTCAGTTAAGGCTAAACTAATTAGTAGTTTCCGCAGCAGTGGTCGATCATAATGAACTTTGTCACGCAGTCTTCGTTCATTCAGAGCTAGCGGAATTAGTTCAGGCCACAAAAAGCGGTCGATCACGCCAGCTCTATACTTGACCCCACTTTCACTTGTAAGCATATGTATTGATTTTTCAGGAACGTGTTTTGATCTAGCTCTCATTGTACGCCGTTTATCTCTTTCGAGCAGGGTAGTGCAACTGAAATAAACAGTTTGAATAAAATAGCAGTTACAGCAATTAAATATTTGCGTTATTGATGTATTCATTCCCTAACGTATAAATTAGCATTTTCGAAGCAAGCCATCTGAGTAGGTGATCTGCTCACGAAAAAAAGTGTGCGATCCCAGGTACAGTGAGAATCGATGATATGCGAAGCACGAATTAGAAAGGGTGATAGGTCACTTTAAAATCAGCAAAACGTTAAGAGGCGGGGGTAAGTTATGCCATTCCTGGCTTTCACGTCATGATTATCATGTTTGGACGTTTTATATACCTTCGTATATAATTGATTATTGACTTGATTATTGTCACCTAATACCAACTTTGGCATATCTGGAGCTAGCGAAACGGCAGCGAGCGTGGTATAACGTAGCATGTAGTCATTTTTACATAAAATCCATACCATGATTATCATATTTGGGCGTGTCATTTACATTTATCATCCATTCACGTCAGTTAATACCAAATTTTGTATATCTGGAACAATTGAAAAGGCCGCGAGAACGCCATGAGCGTAGCATGTAGTCATGTTTTACATGAAACGCATATTATGATTATCAGGTTCGAACGTGTCATTTACCTTCGTCGTCTATTAACTTCCCGTGATACCAAGTTTGGTACATGTGGAGTGCCTCATGAAAGGTCTAATATACTCCGACGAAACGTTGACGCACGCGCAGGCTGGGCGCAGTGATACCACGATAGTAAAACGCGAGCACTCTGTAGTGTGACGCCATGGGCGACCAGCGTCACCAGCGTCCGTCGGTGCTACCTGGTGGCAACCGGCGTGAAATGCGACATGCTGCGTTTCGCATCGACGACGTTATTTATACAGCACCACGTCTGCCTCTCTTCGTGACGTAGGGACACCGCGTGTGCTCAAACGCGCATGCGTCAAAGCAACGCAGCGTGGCGCGCGCCTGCGAGTATACGACATGCATATCCACAATGAAGGTCAATGGCAGATCCACTGATCTCTACTAGGGAGATATCGGCGGCTGGTGTGGCATCGCCGGCGTGACGCGATAAAATGAACGCCAGCGCACACGTCCTTCGGCTGACGTCGAAGTGAATTGGTGCCTTGAGTGTGGCATGTATTAATGTTCTTACATGACACGCATCTCATTATTATCATGTTCGCACCAGTCACATACCTTCGTTATCTATTCACGTGACGTAATACCAAATTTGGGCATATATGAAGATAGCGAAACGGCCGTGAGCGCATCATGAGTGTGGGGCGTAGTCATATTACATGACACGTATCTCATGATCATCATGTTTGGACATGTCATTTACCTATGTCGCCCGTTCGCGTCACGTAATCGTGAATTTGGTACATATGAAGCTAGCGAAACATCCGCGAGCGCATCATGAGCGTAGCATGTCATGTTGTTACATGATACGCGTGTCATGTTAATCATGTTTGCACCAGTATCATACCTTCATCATCCATTCACTTCCCGCGATACCAAATATGGCATCATGAGCGTGAGTTGTAGTTATGTTGTTACATGTCACGCATCTAATGATAATCATGTTTGCACCAGTCACATACCTTCGTCATCCGTTCACGTACTGTAATACCGAATTTGGTATATGTGTCGCTAGCAAAACGGCCGTGAGCACATCATGAGCGTTGCTTGTAGTCATGTTGTTAGATGACACGCATGTCACGATTTTCATGTTAGGGTCTGTCGCTTGTGTTCGCCATGCAACCATGACATACCATACCAGTTTTGCAACATGCCATGTGAACGAAACCACCACAAGAGCTGCAGGACCATGAAATGTAAATCATGACATTCATTACACACGTGTCATAATTTTCATGTTATGACTGATCAGTTATGTTTGTCAAATAGTCATGTTGTATCATCCCATGTTTGGTATCGATACGGTTACCCAGAAGGCCAGGACAGTTAAAAGTCGTAGGCGGCTAGATAGATAGATAGATAGATAGATAGATAGATAGATAGATAGATAGATAGATAGATAGATAGATAGATAGATAGATAGATTCAATGCCGCCGAAGTTCCCCAAGAAATGCTTCACATTCAAAACGTAAAAAAACAATGAAAAATAAAAAATGGCAGCACATTCACGGGGTGAATGATGGAGAGTGGGGCGAAGCATCCATCCTTCCATTTGTTCTTGCTTCCGTCCGTCCACGCGTCCGTATGTGTGACCGCCCACGCATCCATTTTCCCGTTCGTGCTTGCGTCTGTTCGTGCGTCCGCACGTCCATTCATGCGTCCATCCCTGTGTTCGTCCATGCATCCGCCCCTGCGTCCGTCCATGCATCTGTCTGTGTGTCCATTCGTCCATCTAGTGAACACTCCAAGTACCACCATCTCGCATCATTTCATCATATATTCCGCATATAGAAGCACCGCCATCCAGCGGACATTCCAAGGACTGAACGAGAGGTGGCCCACGCACACTTTCTTACGGCTTGCACTTCGTGTCTACTTCTCACCTTTAACCACCTCGAGTTCATGGTATTTACTAGTTCACTGAATTCAAGGCACTGCGGCCCAACGCTCGCCAAACCTTTCTAAAACCAAAAAGGTTACGCCCAGCGAGTATAACGCAGCGACCCTTGCTTGTCACATAGTGCTCAATGTAAATGCCAATGGCTGCTAATAAGGAACGAGAGACAGGAGAATTCGGCTTTAAGTTAACACGCACGCTGCGAACCTTTTATTGTTCAACAACGCACAGGAGAAATCTTCCACGGGCACCACGTTGCAGGTCAACGCGTAAGACATGTTACGTACTACGACGAGGGACGAACGGGTGCCGTTTTAAAAAGCTTCGCCTCTAAAACGTGGCAATCACAAAATGTATGCTAGAAAGATGGATAATGACTGACGTTATTGGGTGAGGATGACGAACTTGATGATGATGATCGGTGGTGTTTAGTTAAGAGCGCCATGCCATTCATGTGGTGTAAGCGATGACCAATGATTACGATGACGGGGTGTATTGTAGTGATATACATACAGCCCTAAAATCACGCGCTATACAGAACTCAGTGCTGAGTGAATGGTAGCGAGTTCGAACGTGGCGTGAACACCAGTATTTCGGGGCTTCGCCAAACAGCGACGACTAGAAGGGGCGCGTTTTCTTTATTTACCGAGCGAGTTTTACCATAACTCATTCTGCTCCTAAGTTTCGACGACATTTGAATGGCGTCGGCTGTATTTGCTATAACTTTTCAACCCATTAAGTGGCCGAGTGTCAGGTCGGGGAACGCTTGTGCCCAATTTTTAAAAACAAAAACAAAAAAACAAAAAAAATTATGCGCACTCAGCAGCATGTTAGTTAGAGCCCGCAACCTCCTCCCAGCCGAAGGGGACACTCAACCACGACTCCACGGCTGCAGTGAGATATAACGTCCCAATAATATTCGACGTTACATTATTATGCGAGATTTAATGTCCCAAAACCATTATATGATTATGAGAGACAGTGCAGTGGAGGGCTCTGGAAATTTATGCCACCTGCGGTTCTTTAACGTGCACTCAAATCTGAGCACACGAGCCTACAGCATTATCGCCTCCACCGGGATTCGATCCCGCGACTTGGGGGTGACCAGATGAGCACCTTAGCCACTAGATAACCCTGGCAGGGCGAAATAAGAAATTGCAGAACCAATATAGTTAGAGTTAACCTTGCATATAGAGCGTACTCTCTGGCCGAAGTTACAGAAACATGCCGATGCCCACTTTGCCGACGCAACAAAATGCAGGTTGCAAGAGTTCGTCCAACAGCTTTGTGTTTTGTTTTAAATTTCATGGTTAGGCGTTGCTAATAAATAGATTTTGGGAATATTGTACAATATTTGTTATAAACATCAACCGTGGACGTGAAAACTTGAACCGCTCGTTGACAGGCAGGTCAGGGGTGTTTTAGCGTGTTGTCTATATCGGCTGCCATATGGCACAAAGTGTGCGCTTTAAAGGCCGTCGCTCCGCTGGTTATCATGCGCGCGCTCCTAACATCTCCACTACCTTTGCCTTTCGCTGCAGGGTGTGGTCACCCGTACGTCGCCTATTTTGTAGGGGGGGATTATTCCTTAATCTAGAGTTTCACTGCAACATTTCTGTCGATGATACTTGGCAGCAGGCTGCGCCCATACGGCTACTGCGGACGCGTGACTTACTTCCGTATTCAGAAACGCTGCTTGACTTGAATTTGACTTACCACCGACTTCAATGCTGCACAAACGCGTTTTGAACACGCTGTCTTTGGGCGATGCCAAGGCAGCACAGACGTGTTTCAAACAAGCAGCATTGAAGGCGGTTTTAAGTCAAAAACCAATCAAGCAGTGTTTCTGAGTACGGGGGTAAATCTGTCTATTGCTCGCTGCAGCCGCTACGCTTGCGAGGGAAGTAAGAAATATTACAACTTTTATTTCACCCTCATCCTGAACGCTTTTCGTGCGTTTACTGTTCCTGAACAGCAACTTCACATTTCCTTCTGCTTCTCATTCTTCTCGTGTCATTCCAAATTCATGTTATCGCATTCAATGACTCGCCCTAGCCTTGAAACTTACTTCACAAAAAAAGAATAAACATACATATATGTACTCCTATCATACTGGTGTCATGTCTGGTTAACGTCAATGCTTCGAGTGCTGGCTTGACTTTTAAAGAAGCCTAATAAGCATTAACTTATATTCCTGAGATCCCTCAGCTGTATATTCATGTGACCTCGGAGAAATACGCTATAGTAAATGTAACGCGTAATTTTCGCATCATCACACCCTAGAGCACACTTTGTTTCTACTGTATTAACGTCAGTGTTTGGACGTGACTGTCTACATTACATATGACCGTGGGTTACCCTTTCAGGACCAATGCAGTTTATGCTACTAGTAAGCCCACAATGAGCACACAACTACTCCACATACAAGAACGCTTCAATCCACCTCGTAAATCTTGGCTAAAAGAAAAAAAATGCACGGAAAACGATACCACGACTCCTTCACATGAAGTTTCCACAAAGTCATAGTTTCTGAAAATATTTAGGATTAAGGAGGAGGAGGAGGAAGGAAAGAAATGAAAGGCAGGGAGGTCAACCAGACGCACGTCCGGTTTGCTACCTGCACTGGGGGAAGGGATGAGGGGATTAAAGGAGAAGAGAGAGAGAAGTGAAGGGCAACGTGTGTGTAGATGTGACCTTGTCCATTGCACTCTTATAAGCGGTCGCGTAGTCCGGTCGTCTTTAAAAAACTTAGCAATGCCCGCGTCGCTTTGCTGGCCAGCGACGCGTAGAGCCATGAGCCAAGTATCTTCTCTTCGGAAAAAGGTCTACTGTCTAGTGTCTCTAACGTTTCGCGTAGCAAGTTGCGTTCGCTCGCAAAACGTTCACATGAACACAGTAGATGTTCTACTGTCTCGTCAGTGTCGCACAATTCACATCGGGAGCTATCCGCCATTCCTATGCGAAAGGAGTACGCCTTTGTAAAAGCTACTCCTAACCACAGGCGGCACAGTAAAGTTGCATCCTGGCGGGAGAGGTCCGCTAGAACTTGAAGCTTTCTCGATGGGTCCAATTTGTGTAGACGGCGGTTCCTGACACTGGGGTCACTCAGCCAAGTTTCCGACATGGTGTTAGCGAAAGAGTGAAGGCCCCTTGCAGCGTCGGTTCTCGACAATGTAATTGGGGTTGTCTGGGCGTCCGCGTGGGCGGATCGGGCAGCATTATCAGCAAGGTCATTACCGACAATACCACAATGTCCCGGTAACCACTGGAACACCAAATCATGCTCTTTCGATAAAACTTCGTAAATCACTTCTCTTATTTCATTCACTAATTGTTGATGCTCCCTCTGTCGTAAAGCTGATTGCAAGCTCTGAAGGGATGCCTTGGAGTCGCAGAACACCGCCCATTTTTGAGGCTGGGCTTCCGCGATATAAAGTATAGCAGCACGTAAGGCGGCAAGCTCCGCTGCTGTGTATGTTGTCCTATGCGACAGTTTGAGCTTTATAGTGACCTGGTACGCCGGGATGACAACAGCCCCTGTGGAGCTGTCAGCCGAGACCGATCCATCGATGTAAATGTGCGTCCTCTGGCCGTATCTTTCGTTGAGTAGCGACAATGTCACCTGTCGTAGGACCACTGTTGAATGATGGCTCTTGTTCAATATTCCCGGAATAGTGAGGCACGCCTGTGGTTGTTGTAGGCACCACGGGGGTGACGCTGGTCTTGTTGCTGGAGTGAAGCCAAAAGGAAGGCATTCTCTATGGGCAGAAAGTATCTTTGAAAACATCGCGTGTGGTCTTTGAAGTGGCAACGCTGCAACATGGTGACCAGGAACTCTGGCAGAGGTGTCTTATGTGGGCTCTAAAATTGTCAGTGGTGATGTATGTTCGAATTGGATGCTCTCTTGCGATCATAATTGCCCCGTAAGTTGAGGTGCATCGCGGCAATCCTAAGCACACGCGTAGTGCTTGTCCTTGCAGACTTTCGAGAGTGCGGATGTTCGTCTTGCACGTACTTGCCAGTAACGGCAAGCTGTAGCGCAAAAATCCCAGAAACAGTGCCCTGTATAGCTGCATCATTGACCTTATCGATGCGCCCCAAGATTTTCCGCAGAGAACCGCATTATATGGACGATGGAAGTTAGCCTTCTCTTCAGGTAATTTCAGTGGGCACTCCACGAAAGGTCCCTGTCAATAATCACACCCAGGAAGCGATGGTTCTTCTGGTATGGAATATTTTGTCCATTGATGGTAACGGGGTATTGTGTCATGGTTCTGCGAGTAAACGCAACCAATGCACATTTCTCCGTTGAGACGGAGAGACCTTGCTTGCAGAGATATGAGCATGTCAGGGCGGCAGCCTGCTGGACGTTTGCACGTACTTGTAGACGAGTTACAGCCGAAGTCCATAGACAAATATCGTCAGCATATATCGATATGAGGATGGTACTTGGCAAAATTTTACGAAGTCCTACCATCACGAGGTTAAATAAAGTGGGACTTAATACGGCGCCCTGAGGGACGCCACGGTAGGTATAGTAATTGGTGGTAGGTCCATCTGAGGTTTGTACAAAAAAAATGCCGCCATATCCACGAAGTGAATGATGATGAGTGGGCGAAGCTCCGGAGGTAAACCTGGTAAACCATGAATCCTCCGTACATTTTGCCCACTCGATTTTATTGCAACGCTCCCCCTAGCGTACGTCGCCGCACTATATCGAACGATGACACGCGCCATATGTGGCATCATTCCTATTTTATAACACCTCGCATCTTTCATAATCAACTACACGTACTGCCGTCTAGTTTATAACATCTTGCATCTTTTGGACGGACGGACGGACGGATGGACGGACGGACGGATGGACGGATGGACGGATGGATGGATGGACGGACGGATGGATGGATGGACGGACGGACGGACGGACGGACGGACGGACGGATGGATGGACGGATGGACGGACGGACGGACGGACGGACGGATGGACGGATGGACGGACGGACGGACGGACGGACGGACGGATGGACGGACGGACGGACGGACGGGCGGACGGACGGATGGATGGATGGACGGACAGACGGACGGACGGACGGACGGACGGATGGACGGACGGACGGAGGGACGGATGGACGGATGGACAGACGGACGGACGGACGGACGGACGGACGGACGGATGGATGGATGGACGGATGGATGGACGGACGGACGGACGGACGGACGGACGGACGGATGGATGAATGGATGGGTGGATGGATGGACGGACGGATGGACGGATGGACGGATGGATATGGCTGTACCCTTTAGATCGGGCGGTGGCTAGCGTAATACTTAGAACTGAACGAGAGGTGGCTACATACAGGGAACGCACAGCCCACGCCTTAAGGATCTTCGCTCCTAAAAGGACCTTCTCGTAAAATAATCCTGGATCCATTGGAACATCCGACCACCGATTCCAACAGCTTCCAACGAGTCTAGGATGGCTTTATGTGTTACGTTATCATAAGCTCCTTTGACGTCGAGGAAGAGTGCCAGTGGTATGCGCTTGAGGCTCTTCTGTTGCTGGATAAATGTTGTGAGATCAATCACGTTGTCAAGAGATGACCTACCTCGCCGAAAACCCGTCATGCAGTTGGGGATACGTTGTAGCGCTCGAGTTACCATTCTAGGCGTGTAAGTATCACCCTTTCCATGACTTTTCCTACGCAACTTGCGAGGGCAACAGGGCGAAATGATGTCAAATCAAATGGTGACTTTCTTGCTTTGAGTTGTGGCACAAGTCGACTTATCTTGCAATCCTGGGGAACATTGCCCGCCAGCCATGAGTGGTTGTAAAAGCTTAACAACTGTCCCCTTGCCTCCTGTTGAAGGTTGACTAGAGCGGCGTAGGTGATGCCATCGGGTCCTGGTGAAGATGACTGTCGGAAAGCCGCCAAAGATGCGTCAAGTTCTTCTATAGTGAAAAGATTGTTCATTTCGTGGAAGCGGGGTTCAGGGATAACACTCCTAATGGTGCCAGAGGACAAGGCGGACACACCAGCGATTCACGTACTAAACTCATTTGCCACTTCAAGTTGGGTGTGGCCTTAATGTAGGGCTAAAGCCATGAAAGGATGTCTTTGTTGGGGAGTCGAGCGCAGGCCACGAATAGTGCTCCAGATGCGTGACAACGGCTTTCGGGGATCCAATGATTCGCAGAATGATTGCCAGCGTTCCTGTTCAAGTTTGTCTAAACGTCGTTGGACTTTTTTCTGAATGCGTCGTGCCAGCCTCAAGTCGCATATTGTTTTCGTCCGCCTGTATCGTCTTTCCGCCCTTCGGCGAAGCGCGCACAGTTTTTCCAGTTCAACGTCGAAATCTGAACGCTTGCCGGTGAACGGGAGGAGACAGGAAGCTTCCCTCATTGCCTCTTTGATGACATCCTCCAAGTTCTGGTCAGGGTCTTCACGGCATCTTTTTTCCATGAGTCGCTGAAATTTGGACCAATCAATTCTTCGTATTGTGGTCTTAGGAAAGGAGTTAGTAAGACCCCTGATTCGCATATAAGTGGGAATGTGGTCACTCCCATGCGTTTCGATGTCTCAAAACCAGTGCACTTGCGACCGGAAGTTTCTGGATACCAGAGTCAAATCGAGGCAACTGCTGTACGTAAGGCCCCGCAGGTATGTAGGACTGCCATCATTTAAGAAACAGAGGTCATGCTTGGAAGCGAATGACACGAGGTTTCTTCCTTTAGCGTTGATCGTCGAACTACCCCAGATTAAGTGATGTGCGTTGAAGTCTCCAGTTATAACCCACTGGCCCGTAGTTGTTGGCAGTATGTCTCGTAGTCGGTCTTGTTCAAATCGTCCGGATGGTGATATGTAGACACCATTGAATGTGAATGACACTTTTTCTTTTTTAACACGTAAGCAGACATATTGATTGTCATCATGCGGTTGAACTGCATGATGCACATATGTGAAATCTGTGCGAATGTAAACAACCACCTTGCTGCGTTCCTCACACGTTGAAGAAACGAAAGATTTATACCCTGATAGTTTAGGAGGTTGTTGCACGTTTGGCTCACATATAACGATCATAGGAATACGATTCATGAATATATACTGACGGAAGGAAGAGATGCGGGATCTTAAGCCTCTCGCGTTCCACTACATTATCGACGCTTGTCGGACCTCGTTGCGGAAGGAGAAAATTGGTCGATCCATGGTTGCTACTGGAGACATGCAAATACTGGACTTAGAGCATCCAGTACTTGTAGTGCACTCTGAGCGAGTGGAGACTTCGGGCTCCTGCACAGCTTTCGCATGGCATCCAGCAGTGTTCGAAACATTCTGATGACTTCTGTGTCCTCCTCAGGCAGCTTGTCAGCGGCTGGCTGGAGTGATGTGACTGTCGATGTGCGCTTGGGATTTGCAGGTGGCTGTGATTTTGGCAATGAAGGCAAAACTGATTCATCTGCAACAGTGATGCTCGTTGGTTTGTTGACCTTGGTGGCTGCCTTCGGTTTGGGAGGCAAGGGCGGTGGAAGAGAAGGGTGGTGGAGTGGTGCCTTCGATGCAGCGTCTGCGGCATTCTGTGATGAACTGCGGCGACGATGACGCCTCATTCGGACAGTCCTGGCAGCCTCTCGATGCGACGAATTGTCTCTTACCATTTGTTTCAATACCGCTATTTCTCTTTGGATTTTGGGGCATTCTTTTGACGAAGCTGCATGTGACCCATGACAATTCGAGCATTTGAGGGTAGTTGCTTCGCAGTCATCCGCAGAATGGGCTTCCGCGCAACGAGGACACACCGTCCTATTTTCGCATGTGCTTCTCACGTGGCCCATCTTCATGCACTTATAACACTGTAAGGGCTTCGGTATGAAATGTCGCACTGAATGCCGAAAATGGCCCACCTTTACGTGTGAAGGAAGAGAGTCACCCTTGAACATGATCTTCAAGCAGCGTGAGTTTTCCAAACGGACAACTTTTGCGATGACGCTGGCTTCATTTGCCAGTTTGACCAGAACATCGAAGTCGGAGCTGGGAATGGCAGTATCCACATCGTAGATGACTCCAGTGACGACGTTAGAGCTCACAGGAATGTAGGAGGGAACTTTCATTCCCCCCAACTCGTTGACGTTGCGCAGTACATTAAGTGCCGCAGCATGCAAAACGTCGATGGCCAATACGTTCTTACGCGTGTTCACTCTGATGTCTGTGATCTCCTTTGGCACGAGCCCTTCAAGCATCACCGAAACAGATTGCCTGTTGAGGCGCTTCATATTACCGTCCGGTACCTCAGGGACAAAAAGGATAGTGTTTGTCACGGGTCTCCTTGGCACTCTGTCGTTCAACGTACTCGATGACGAAGATGTTCTGACGTTCCGCCTCTTCGATTTACGGCTCAGCACCAGCTTAAAATCGTCGTCGTCAGAAGGCTCTTCGCTGCTCATTGAGTAAACAAGAGTGCCCTCGCTGTCGTCGTCGCTGTAGAGTCCCGTACGCTTCCTGGATGCGGCCACCGCCGACGGCGCCGTAACTGGCGGACGTCCGTGGGGGTCCACGTCTATCACCGACGGACACGGATATTCGCGAAGTTCACTTAAAATTAGGTGAAAAAAGAGAGCACCTTCTGAAACTGCGATCTGCTAAGCAATCCTTTAGGATGAAGATGTTCAAAACAAAGCAAAGAACACAGGTGAAAAAAGAAAGCACTTACTGAAACTGAGATCTGCTAAGCAATCCTTTAGAATGAAGATGTTCAAAACAAAGCAAAGAACACAAAGCAAAGAACAGCAAAGAAAAGATTGATCTTGCCTGTGCTTTTAGGATGAAGATGTTCAAAAGCACAGTCAAGATCAATCTTTTCTTTGCTGTTAACGAGGGATATTGGAGCTGTTAGATGTAAATATGGCAAAAGACCGTAAATCGTCCTTTGAAGCTAGTGAGTGGAGATGCCGGAAAAAAAATAAATGGTAGGTTATTATTTTAAACATAGTTTGCAAAGAGGTGTGCTAAGTTCAAATTCTGTAAACGAGGCAAAAAGGAAAAAGAAAAAAAGTCCTGGGACGCCTACAGTATACATATAGCGGCCGCTTTCATCAAACGCAGTTGAGCTCGAAAGATTCGATAGAACTGTAAGCCGAGAAGGCTACCGGGCTGGTTACTTGTTTGAACAAACATGAAGCAAGTGTACCATTGTCGAAGACGCGTGTGTAGTTGACGTTTACGTAATCACAAGTTTGCCAATCCCTCAGTGACAGAAAAAAAAGGAAAATGGGTGAGTTTATGAACAAACGTTTGCCTTCGGTAAGCGTCACACAAGCTCAACGAGAAAAGATACTCAGAGGAGCCGGTAGGAATAGCGTGTTGTCGGGTAAGCAAATATCTTTAGCTGCTTCTATTGAGCTTCTTTTCTTTTCACTCTACTTCTAGTGTCCTTTGATTGCGCAGTTGCGTGTCTATGCCTGTGTTGAAAAGTACCTGTTAAGCAAGTTGTTTGCATTCAATCTTTTTATAATACGTGTTGGCCAAATCCTCGCTGATTTAGGGTTTCGTAGTGAGGGAACGTTTTGTCCTCACTACAGTGTGCTTTGTTTTTCCTCTTGTTGTTTCACGACGTTAATTAAGTATGCTTGAATACTTTCAACGTAAAGTCAACTCGCTTGCAAAGAAAACGCCCTTTAAACAGATCAAGTACTCCAGCTAATTACTTCCGGCTAACAAGCCCCACGAAGAGTGCTCGGCAATGTTAACAATGCTGAAAATATAAAAACATAATTGGCATACAAACTATTGTTCAGTGGTAATACCAGAAATGTTAATCGCGTTCGTCACTTAGCTTGGCAACACAGGCATCGGGTAACGACCATGGCGTTGATTGATAACACAAACACACACACACACACACACACACACACACACAAACACACATATCTGCAGTCAAGCGCAGGCACAAACATTCATTCCGGTTCACACATAAATGCAATACTGGAGGACAAGAGCAGCTTAAAACTTCACTCCTTGATTTCCCAAGTAATCGGAAGTGCTTTAATTATTTTCCAATCAACATTTTCGTGTAGCATGTTGCGTGCCTAATTGAAGATAGGGATAGTATTGAGCTCTTAATATGTATGCTGAATTCTAGTACCTACCACTACATAGCAGATACCCGTTGTTACGAAGTCATTAAACAAAAGTACCTCGGGGCCCCTGGTAACACTATGACAGATTTCTGTATGCGTGCTGTGACAATTTGCTAAAAGCAACGCCGATGAACTCGTTTTTCAGACTAAATATCTCAAAAGCTGCCTTGTTCTTGATATGACAGCGTGAAAGGGAATTTTACATACGTGATTTCAAGCTTTGATTTGGCTACCACGTTTGCATTTCTACTGCTAATATTTTCAAAGAAATAAAATGAAGTCGGTAATTTGTGAAGTAGGTTGTCACGTTTTTATGCAAATCTACACCTGCCCTTGTCGCCACGAATTTAGAGTTTAGCATAAAGCGGCTTAGGTCTGATTAAGGCAGTTATTGCAGTCTGTCTTGTTAAATCAACCAGCAGGCCTAAAGAAACAATAATAAAAATTGAATTTGCTTGGGACGCATTACATTGAAGATGTTCGAAATCTGGGAGCTAATATCAACGGCTGCTCAATCAAAAAGAACCGTCTCTGCCTTTGAAATAAGCCTACAAGAAGCAAAACGAAAAACGTACATGTATTGCGTTCAAATGAATATGCAGAACTGCGATCGAGTCCCATTTAATTTTCGTGTCAGTGACACCTCAGATAAAACTGAAACCAAAAGGAACTGCTAGCACGTACGCGCGGCAGGTGCGTGCTCTAAACATGCGGGTCATTGCATACCAGCCTCTGTGAATTAGCCAGAGCCTACTATGTAAGATTTTGTGATCTTTATTTAGCGTTTCATTTAACGTAGAAAAAGCCGTAGTAATATTTTTCCAAAAACCATTGAAGTAGAAGTGAAACATCATAAACACAAGCTTGGGTTTGTGCTGATTTAAAGAACTTCATCACCTTTATGTTATTCAGCTACCCTTGTTCGAAATGTCACAGTAGAAGCGCATAAATCATGTTGATTCAAGTATTTCAAGCATGATACTATTTACAGATTTCCATATATTTGAAGGGATCACTTCAACAAAACATTGTTGAAGACTGTTGTGCAGTATGGTCGTCCAGCAAAGGTAAACAACTATTTCTATTGATGTTGCATCATCGGCGCATAAATTGTAGAGAACAAATGGGGGTACCTTTAAGCTTTACATTTAATAACTGAAAGTAATAGCGATACCTTGTGTCCCTAAAAGGGTTTGGTTGCAATTCTTCGCTAACGAGGAGATTCAATAATATATGTAAGACGTTTACTTACAACATTTACAATTGCTTCGTGGAGCCGAGCATCTATATTTGTTAGTTTTCAAAAGGTCTGTCACCCTGCACTGACCACTCTGTTTCCGGCTATTGTTAGCTGCGTCGTCTAGTCTCGAAAAAAATAATTTTGGCCCAGAAAAGGGTAGTTTGGAGTCTCCATCACCCATCCTTTTCATGCGAGCGGCTCTTCTTCGCCGGAGTGCAGTTGGTGCACAGAGATGCGTCAAAGACGACAGGTGGTGTGACGAATGGCCCAACATGTGATGGAAGAAGGCACGTAAGCTTGTTGGTCTAACTGCGTAGGCTGGCTGTTTTCAGCTGAAGCCTTTTGTTTTCGACCTTGAAGCTTTCATAATTATTCTCATAACAGCAAAAGAACCTTGGTGGAAACGAAATCAAGAATAGAAGAGCACCAACTTTCAAAGAATTGTACTTCACAAGCGTGTTGTTATGGCTTTCTTCGTCCGTGCTCGTGCCCGTGATTGCATATTACCCTTCGGAGGCATAGGTAGTCGTTAAATAACTACCTCTGAGGTTATGTGCCTTTCGTGACCTGGTTTTTACGTTATCAATGCACGATTAAAATTGTTGACTGAACAAGTGCGCTAAAAAACGTAATAAAGTACATCCCACCCTCCGTTCATTCAAGAACACATGTCATTGGTCATCTAAACAACGAGAAGCTACGTAGTCGCTATCTCAAGACCAAAGATTCACAGAAACAATTGGCAGATACTACGTACAGTGGGAATCGATGATATGCAAAGCACGAATGAGAAACGTTGACATGTCATTTTAAAATTAGCACAACGTTACAAGGTAGAGGTAAATGACGCGGTACATGACTTCCTTGTCATGATTATCATGTTTGGATGTGTTATTTACCTTCGTCATTTATTGACGTCATGTGATACCAAATTTAGTATATGTGGAGCTAGCGAAACGACTGCGAGCACGCTATAACCGTGGTATATTCTCATGTTCTTACATAACATACGGGTCAGGATTATCATGTTTGAACCTGTCATATACTTTCGTCATCCATTGACGTCACTTAACACCAATTTCGGTATATGTGGAGCTAGCAAAATGGCCGCGAGCGCATCGTGAAGGACCCAACATACTCGAATGTAGCGTTGATGCACGCGCACGCTGGGAACAGCGACGCAACGTTAGCAAAACGCGAGCACTCTATAGTCTGACGCCAGGCGCGACCGGCGCGACAGGCGCGACCAGCGCGTCCAGCGTCTGTTGGCGCGGCCTGACGGCAACCAGTTCGAAATGCGACATGCTGCATTTCGCGCCGATGTAACACTGTGTCTTACTTTTTTCGTGATGGCGGGACGCAGGACACGCTGAAACGCGCATGCGTCGAAGCAACGCAGCGCGGCGCACTTCTGCGAGTATATTGCAGGACCGGCACCTGCCGTCGCAACGTCGGGGTGACGCGTCGAAATGACCGCCGGCGAGCACGCGCACCGCGTCACGTCGAAATGTAGTGCCGCCTTGGCTGTGGCATGTAGTCGTGTTCTCACGTGACACACATCTCATGATTATCCTGTTTGCACCTGTCACATACCTTCGTCATCTATTGTCGTTACGTAATACCAAATTTGGCATGTGTGAAGCTAGCGAAACGACCACGAGCGCTTCATCAGTGTGGCATGTAGTCATGTTGTTACATGACACGCATGTCGTGATTATCATCCTTGGGTGTGTCATTTACCTTCGTCATCCATTCACATACGTACCTTAATACCAAATTTGGCAAATGTGACGCTAGCAAAACGGCCGCGAGCGCATCATGAGCGTGGCATGCAGCTATGGTGTTACATGACACGCATGTGATGGTTTTCCTGTTAGGGTCTGTCGGTTGTGTTCACCATGCAATCATGTATTACCATACCCATTTGCAACGTGCCATGTGAACGAAACCACCGCAAGAGCCGCAGGAGCATGAAATGTAAATCATGACATTCAAGACATACATGTCATGATTTTCATGTTTTGACCAGCCACTTATGTTTGTCATACATTCTTGTTATGGCATACCAAGCTTGGTATCAATACCATTATCGAAACCGTCAGGAGAGCTAAAAGTCATAGATAGATAGATAGATAGATAGATAGATAGATAGATAGATAGACAGATAGATAGATAGATAGATAGATAGATAGATAGATAGATAGATAGATAGATAGATAGATAGATAGATAGATAGATAGATAGATAGATAGATAGATAGATACGCTCAAAGTTCACTGAAGTTCACTAAGAAATGCTTCGCATTAAAAAAATTGGGGACCCTTAACCTTCGCTTTTAAGAGGCGAACGCGATAGCAAAATTCGGCCCCTAGTGCACCCTTCAACTGCTAAGTACATAGTTATTCCTATGTTTTGTTACTACACACGGACGCACACAAACAAGCACACAGTAAATTGGACCAGCGCGCGCTATTATCGCCGAATGGGCTTGTTTTCGTCGTAACATCTATCGAACAAAATGCGTTAAAGGGGCCCTGAAACACTTTGTGAAGTAACCATGGAATTAATTCACTAGAAGAACCTATTGCCTCACGAATTCAACGCCACAAAAATTTCAAGAGTTCGTCCAGTGTGAGTGGAGTTACAAAGGTTTGTCGAATGCTTCAATTGCATTATTTATTCTCTCGTCCCGATGAACACGCTTGAAGATAGGTGGAAAGGGGTAGCAGGGCAAAAAAACTACCATGCCTTGTGACCTTGAGCACTTTTTTTTCGAATGCGCGGCTTTCTCAGTGTGATCGCGTCGCGCGCACGCGTGGGGAAGTAGCAGCCTCCCACGACTATCTCGGTAAGCTGATTTTTCGGGCACAGACGCACAGACAATTTTTCGCTCAGAACCAACGGGGTCGATGTTGGCGGTGGCTTTTCTGCGACACGACCTCTTTAACGCTATCGCGTTAAAACAACAGTGACTGGCGCTGTCTGCGCATACTTGTTCTATATGAACAGCATATAGCTACCAACTCATCAGCGAAATTTTTAGGAAGACAATGCTGACGGGCACTTTTAATCGCAATTAGTGTCGATCCGGATTAACCACGATCCAGATTAGGTTCTGCTACACAGTCACTTTTATTCACAATCAAGCGTGATCGGGATCAAGACTATCGCGATGCGCGCTGTCTCGAGAGATCTAGAGATAGAGATTTTGCTGTTGTCGGCACCCCTTAGCCGAGATTGTCGAAAGCACAATAAAAGATGAAATCGAGCACAGTTCCATAAAAATGCTTTTAAACAGCTAGATTTTCATAAAAAGCAAATTAAAACTTTTAACTTGGAACAATATCTAAAGTATTGCATATTTTAGATTCATATCGACCGCATGTAGTTACGGGAGAAGCAGACGACAAGGAGACGACAGGCAGTCGACCGTTGCCTTCGGTGCTTTGTTCAAATCTCGCCCTGTTGGAGCTGTTGAAGCACTTCGAAGCAAATTGATTATGAGTGTCGCAAGCCTTTCGACTACGTCGTAACGTATGCGCCCTTCATGGTGGAATGAAGAGATTTTTACTGTAATTAACCACTGGCAGGAAGTACTAGAACAGGCTTGAGGCACCAGAAGTGAAACACAGGCGCGTAGAACGAGATTGACGCTTCGCTGTGACTATACGCGGCTATAGCGGGGGCCATGAGAAATAAATGTGAAGGAGAAGAATCTCACACAGCAATGCAGGAAAGTGCCAGAAAAATTTTATCGAATGATGGATTTATGAAATCACTATTGTAGTGGCACGCAAAGTTTTTGACGTTCGAGCGATTTTTACACCAATAACATGCTGATAAAGGACTCTATAGATATACCGTACGCCGAGTTTGGTCAGTGGCATGTTTTACGGCAACGCATATGCCACCTGGGGTATTTCATCTGACCCAAGCTCGAACCAGATTAGCTTGGGGCATGTAGCAGTGGTCTTTTAGCTTATTTCGATCAAGAAGACTGATCCGGATTGCCTTGATCGCAATTAAAAGTGCACGTGTTACACCGGTATAACTTGTCAATACCACAGCTTGAACCGGGCATGTGAAATTCATTTTGTTTTAAAATCAAATCATCCCCAACACGTCGCTGAAATTATTATCCCCGCAAGGTACAAGTTTTTCTCGTAGAAACTTTGAAGAACTTTGTAATGACCGACAGCACAGTCTTTGCAAGGGAATTGTGGACGAGAATGTCGCAGTTCCTGCGCTTATTTCTTGCCCAGGAGTTGCTGCGAGTGCCGGACGTCCACACTCATAAATCTTGTCTCTGCGTGCACGAAACCACAGGAGAACGTCACAAGAAAACTTCACGGTAACGAGGGTTACGTGGCACGAGACGGCGGGAATGGCGCACCCCTTTTCCTGGCATTGCCTGCTGTTACAGTTCAAACCCAGGGGCAAGAGCTTCCACAGCATAAGGTAAAGACTTGACAAAGAGAACAATTACTGTCACCTACCGCCAGTACGACTTGCTTGGCTCATTTACCAACGCCTCCTACATTTCACGCCAACCGTACGAATCGTGAACTTTCTTTAGACATTGACATGAAAGAGATGCTTCAGTTTTTTGTGTGCTTTATTTGAGTTGTATATCGGTGTCGTGCCGTCATCGATTTAGGTGATGGAAATCAGCTAACATTTCCAGCATTTAGCAAGGACTCCTCTTCATCTATAGTTTCTGCGTTGGTTAAGTACTTCCATTGAAATGTGATATTGAAAAAACACGGTTGGCCCACTGAATGTTTTTTACGCACATTGAGTGGGGCAGCTTGTAATAACCTGGACAAGGTGTTGAAATAAAGTGTCCAGCCGACGTCTCCTTTGGTCCACACGGTACACTTAGGTATATTCGGTTACATTTTTCACTAAGCGGAGGCTATGTTCGTTCATAATATATTATATTTTTACACAGACGTGAGTTATTCAAATTTTCGTTCGAAACGCGTCTTCCTCACGTATGACTTTGGATAATGACGGAGTTTTGTGGTTATTTAGCAACAGTTGAAGAACTAAGCAACTAAAGAAAATGGCCGAACCTTGTAGTTCGGACGTCATTGGGTTTAGCCTGCCTGATGGCGAGACCTAATATTTGGGGAAGCCGTGAATGCTAAATTCATTACGAGTAGTCGCTGCGGCGACCACTCGTAATGTTGAAAAAACACTTCTACCGGAAACTGCTCAAAAATATAAAGACCCATTAATTCTCCGCCGCGTCTAAGACAGCGACGATAATTCGAAATTAGATTCCAACTAATGTTTATGCATAGTACCGATCCTATATTCTTTCTACCATTAAACACGTACACCATGCGATGAAAATGAACTCTGAAACTTTGTTTTCAGTAAAACTTTTTATCTGAAATTTTCTGTTTCTTGCTTTCTGCCATGACGAATAAATTTTTCAGTCCATCAGCTTATAGCAGCGCACAGCTGCTACAGTAATCTTGATTATGTTTTCTCACTCATAGACCTGCAAGCTTTCAACAACCTGTCGTCGGATCGACGGAATGAAAGATACGTGCCAGAATTTAAATTGAAGGCATTAAGCAGATGTAAGTTAATCATTTTTAGTTCGCTGGCTGCGATAACAAAAAGCAAGCTCGTAAATCGGAGGAAACGTTTTTCTAGACTAAGATGACAGCAAGACACACATCATTTATTGTACTAAACGAAGGGTCAGGTATAAATATAATTAATGATTGATGAAAAGAGACCACCTGTTTTGCAGACTAAATAAGCGGACAATGCGCATGTTTCGCCTATGCCATGGCTATAAAGCCCTCGGTGGTCAGTGAATCAAACTCCACCAAGACATAGACAACTGCAACTGATAATGACACGTTCACACAAAGTACACTCTTGCAGTTCACGTTCTTGATGCTTCTACAAATCCCGTTTAAGAATGTGTAACGGGAGTGGGCACATTCGTAAAACACAGGGTTTATACATTATTCTCTCAGTGTACATGTACTGTACCGCGACACAATATCCTTACCCCTAAAAATATTGTACGTGACAGGGAAGCCAAGCACGGTACATATAGAAAAAGGTCATATAGTTAATCACAGAAAACACACGAATTATTAACCGAAAAAAAAAGGACGAAGTTCTTGCTTTCTTTTCAATGGCCAATCCCACGGTTCTTTGGGAAATGTATACTATCGTGATATAAGGCACAAAAAAGGCAAAATCGTGAGCTCACCTAAACGGAACGCAATAAGTATTTTTATCACTGCTTTTATATTGAAGGCCAAAAAATAGAATTAAGGTGAGCAGAAAGTCTGAAGCACAACGAAAGATTGGCACCAACGAAAGAACAAGATGGTGGTAACCTCGTCGCAAAACAAAGCGATATTTCATCTACTTCCAGTTAGACTACTACAGAGTAGCTGATCGAGCTGGAATGAAATGTTTCAATTTATGTGGGCCACAAGAAAGTTTTATCTTCAGTACCTGCAATACTGAGATGCATAGATATTAGCCGCAGTATAGGTTTGTAGTATTTTGGTGCCAGGAGCGCACTGACGGAAATTGTTGGACCAGGCCAGACCATATTTACAGTACCAAGCAACTACAGTTTTCTCAGTTTCACTCAAAGTAGAGTTGCCCCTTTGAAAAAAAAGGCATCATCTACGCAATGCGTCTGGTACCCTCTTTTTATATTCAGTGTAAAAGAATATTTTATTGCGTGGAGTTAAAATTATAGCGCGATTTCTTAGATTATTCTTTGACGAAAATAAAATGCTTCCAAGCAGGAGTCAGGTTAAACCTGGTTAAACATACAGGCTAAGCAATACTTTAATGAAAGCTCACAATGACAGGGGCCAATAGTATGCTACATTTGCACAGCGTACCCACTAAGAGGAGCCACCAAACGATGTCCTATGGCAGGAAGATAATTATTAAGGTCGTACAGACAGTGCGAATTCCTTTGCGAGGACCATTTTTCCACCGCTGCTCATGGTCAGCCAATGATTGGCGGTCACCGATAGTGTCGCGGATTTATTTGGTCAGAGTGACTGCGTCGTTAGCCCAAAATCTGTCTGCGGGGCTATGATCTTTCCTCATTGTCAATAGATTTGTACATGAGTCTTCTTTACGGTAGACTCATTACAGACGCTTTATGAATCAACTGTACTTGTTGATACATGTGAAGAAGTTAATTAGGCTAGGTGTTCTTCCAGTCACTGTGATTGATGCAACCATAACCTGCACTTAATTATTCTCGACTCTGCATGCAATCAATTAGGTGATTTTTACTTACTTTTCCTTGACGTTTTAAAGCACAATCATTACATATCATTGCTTCGAAGTTGCTGACCCGTGCAAGGCGAACAGAAATGACAGTCTTATTGTAACACAACTTTTTTTCACCCTCGTCTTCCTCATTGTGCTCTTACAAGTCTACATAAAGCACCTATCAAACACCTGCAAGCCCGAACCCTTTATACTAGTCCATGGGTTTAACGTAGACATTATGTACTTAACGACCTAGCTTCACCCAATCGTCATGCTTCACTTCGTGAAGATGTGTAAATTTTTTTAATGTTTCATTACACTGACGTAGTGTCTGCTTAAAAAAAAGTCTCCTAACGAAAACGGTTCTTACGCAGTCTTGCATAAAATTAAGTCTAAGTGGCACACGATACGAGTAAGGTAGAAGTCATTACACTTGTTCTTGGTGCCTTTCGTGTCCTTTACCAGCTGTGATTGATTGATTTATTGATTTGCGGGGTTTAACGTCCCAAAACAACCATATGATTATGAGAAACGCCATAGTGGAGGGCTCCGGAAATTTTGACCACCTGGGGTTCTTTAACGTGCACACAAACCTGAGCACACGGGCCTACAACATTTCCACCTCCATCGGAAATGAAGCCGCCGCAGCCGGGATTTGATTCCACGACCTGTGGGTCAGCAGCCGAGTACCTTAGCCACTAGACCACCACGGCGGGGCCCTTTGCCAGCTGTGCTCTCGTTGTTGAAGGTGGACTAGCAACTCGCCAAACTTCAAACCTTGCTTAATATCACAGTTACAGTCAACAGCCTTATCTGCCAATAACGTTGAGATAGACGCCCAAGAAGGAGAGGCCCTATCACGCCTCTGTACCGTAATTTACTTTTCCTAATTAATTCGCAGTAAAACAACTGCTTCAACAAATACGCTTAAATAGCTCGTGATGACGCAAAGAGTACAGGAACTCACCACATCGTTAATGAGGATTGTACTTAGGGTTTAAATAAAATTGACTTTTGATTTTGAAATATTGAGGTGTCACAGTGCGTTAAGTTTTATTGTATAAGTGTGGACAGTTTATCAGAAACAATCTGCCTTTCGCGTATTAACGATAAAACAAAGCAAATGAGACACACGGATGTGTGTTGCCTCAATCTCTTTTCTTGTGTCCGTGTTTGCAGGCCTACATCCTTTTATCAGGAATACTCGTTAGACTCTACTTCATTGATCTTGCTCTTACATTTAGAGTCGCATTTCGTTCTCATTGACGTCATGCCGTAGGGGTCGTACGTTGAACCCACACATATTGAATCAACGTCACTACTCCATAGAGAATGAGGCATTTAAACATAGATGTGAACGCACAAGTTCAAACGAGCGTTCAAAAAATGAATTTACCTCGTCAGAGCCCATGCTGGTTTACCTGTACCATTCCTGTTCCGTCTCCAACATAACCAAGAGCTGCAGGACCCTTTGTATAGATGGGAATCGGTCTCTTGCACTCAAGCCTCTTTTCCATCGAGTGTCACAGCATTAGAGTGAAGTGTCACCTTTTTCAACGAATGCGACATTGCTGGAAAAAAGAAGGCGAATAACTCGGAAGATGAAACGTTTTGTTTTTGTATGTTCCACTTTACCTAGACTTAATTAGAGGCTGCTGAATGACCTCTGGAGCGTCAGTGAAGAGCCCAAGATGAATTTAGAAAATTAGATAAATGAAGGAAGGATATTTTGAAGGCTACTTTTTGTTTGTTTAGCGAACCCTATGAAAATCAGCATAAAAATTAACAAACTTTTTGTGGTTTACCCTACGAATGAGATGAATCACAAGCTGTTCACGACGAGACAGCAATTGCTTTGACAACGAAAATTCGTTCTGGAGATTTCTCAATAATACTCCACTGTACCATTGGCTAGGAGCAGTATTAAAGCAGTGCGATGAAAAAGTAATCCAGCTTTTGATATTTTGAAAAGCAAAGGGTGGTTCATTTTCATTGCAAGAGTGGTGGCATATTTTATTGCGAGCGTGGTCTGTGGTTGAATACGTGGATGGTCGAATCACGCTGAGATATTAGTATGATTGATAAGTAAAATAATAAGATTTATATGTATATGATTACACTAATAGTTCGAACTCTGTGGAGCGTATAAAACTGTCACGAAAACGAAAAAAGAGAGAAGTGTATTGACTCGTAAGTAGCACGATAAGCTTAAAAATATCGAGGACACTTGAGCTTCACTTTGAGCAGTAAAATGCGACAGCGTACATTCGGGCTCCGTGCGCCTCCGCTTCGCATTTGCTGGAGTGGCTTCGGTTTTTGCTGGATGGGCCAACCATACCGCAAAAAAAAACGAAAAGTGTGTGCGCACGTAACAATGGACCCCCCAAAATATTGCGCACTTTATCACGTCTACGTTTTTGGGGCGCCGAGGACACCCAGGTAAAGCTTGTCACTTCACAGCGTGCTCGTCAAAAAAAAAACCCGAAAAATGGTTCATCTATCCGTTTTTCACCTCTTGGAGCTAACCAATTACAGCATAGCGTTTATTCTTTTTTTATGCCCAATTAGTTTAGTTGAGCAAAAGTGACCAGCTTTGGGTGAAAAGGAATAGCATTGCGCGTCTCGGCGAAACCTTAGAGATATTCAAGGAATTTTTCACAGCAAAGGTAGCATCACTAAATCTTCTTGACGCGAAAAGGCGACAGTTCTTGAAATTCAGGTTAACCGATTTTTTGTTGTTGTTTCAGAATAAACAAACTGAAAGCGCCCTTTGCGAAGCAGCTTTTTTTATGCCCTCTCGTCTTTTCGCCACTCTTTCATAAGGTACACCACCTCAGCGCTTCATAATTGTCTCTCGTAAAGCCAGAGTTTCCCGAGGCTAATCTGTAAGGTGTAAGCTTTCATTTAACGCTTGCACCGCCACGCTTACCGTTTCTCGTCTCAAAGAAAATGTCATGCGTGGTTTCCAGTGTCCCACAGTGGCGAAACGAAAAACTGCACTAAATGGCATCTCTGAAGATGGTATAGATCTTACTTCACAGGCAGCTTCATTCAAACAGCGCACGACTGAGAAAATGAACTGCGTTTATTCGTAAGCGGACACCGCCATAAAATTGGCACAGTCTCGGGTTGTGCAAGCGTACGATTTAAAACGAGGTGATTGTCTTCTTTTTCAACATAACCTACGTTTATTTCTGCGCACGCATGTGTTGTTTCTCCTTACTTTTACTTTCAACAAATTTCGGTTGTTAGCGCTCACACTGTCTCATTCTTTTTTATTCTACTCCCTATTTTCGGCGCTAATTTACTACAAGGTGATTATCATTGCTATTAGGGTAGCAAACCAGTTCGTCTAGGTTAACCTCCCTGTCTCTTCCTTTTAATTCTTTCTCTCTCTTCTCTCGCGTGTTCCTTGAAAATCGTAACATGATATTATTTTTTTTTCGGGGGGGGGGATGTAGAATTAAGGAGTAAATGCGATGGTTACTCTATTTCTGCGGTTTTCACTATAAAGTTTGGTGCATCTACAATACAAACAATAAACTGCGGAGTTACGTCTTGTTATCTGAAAGCTTGAACAGTATCCGTCATAGACATCAGCAGTATTTGCTCTAGGTGGGTACAAACTAGTGTCGCGTCGCGTCTGGGGGATTGGGAAAGCATTGATGCAGCTTGAGTGAGGGCAAGTGCAGGTGAGGTTTGAGGGGAGGAAAGTGCCGCTTTCGCACCCCTCTGTGGACGCCCATGGTATATAGGTTATTGCTCATTGTCCCTCACGCGATATAAGGGAACGGTCTGTCAGACGACACACATGCACGGGAAAAGTACAGAATGGCACTAAATTATACACTGCATAGTGGTTTTACTTTTCACTTCGAAGATATCCAGTGGAAGGTTCGCTCATTGTTTTTTGAGCCACACAATAGAGATGAAGGCACATGCACCATTGCTAGTGTTTAAAATGTCAACTTCCATGTTTCGAAATTGCGATGTGATTATAAGAGACAATGTGGGAGGGGCTATAGAATAATGATTATCTGCACGAGCTTTCCCTTATCTGTGTGGACACCAATACGTCTTGATTTCTTCCTTTTCGTACTTTGGAATCTCAAGGATCTTGGTCTACCACATCAATGCAATGTGGCTAAGCTATTGTGATAGGCAAATGCCTAAAAGAATGACAATGATGACTTTCAGGATGACTTCCCGTGGTTTTCAATGACGATGAGAACACTTGGGGAAAATGCAGTGCACCGCTATGGTAATTAGGCTGTGTACGTACCGTACCGTTGTTTTAACGTCTCGCCTTTTCTTCTCATGAATTTATCGCACCGTTGAATCGCAGTACGTGTGCCGGGCTCGAGCTCCTTTCCTGAGACAGGCGGAGGCCGTTCCTAAGCGATTCCCGTCCTACAGTTATTGCCCCTGAGGGAGTAATCCATTTTGTCTTTCCGGAAGGATTTCGCTCAGCCGTTCTTTAGAAACCTCCTGAGCAATTATTAAACACAGCTTTTGCGAGACTCTTTTTGCCTCGGCACATTATTTGAAGGGAGTAATTAGGAAGAGTGTTTTCGTTGCTTCGGTTTTCTTAATGAGGTGGTTAGCCACGCAATGGAACATAGACTGTAGAAGCACTCGGCACATTAGAGCTGGTGCTCCACTTTTTTTTATTGCAAACAGTTTCTCGTTTTCAAGGCAATGTTCAGTTTCCTTGCACGTGCCGTTTAATGGGTTCTTTTAGTAGCTCGAACTGAATTGTGTGTAAACAGTGTTATTAAAAAGCACTGCTTCTTACATATTTTATAAAGTCTACATTCGCAAGAAAACAGCTTTTAATAATCACTTAAAGCTAAGCTTCGAGTGATAATACTTAAAAAGTGACTTTAGCATGCGATATCCTCATGCTTTAGGGAAGGCATAATTTAATTGCAATTTTACTCAAATTTTTCTGAATGCGATTTTTCGTCAGAGGTCTGATGTGCAGTAAGTACAGAAGAAACATGTATAGTGCAAACATCAGTTATTTCAATTGGCTCGCTAAATGAGCGGCGAGAGCGCGTGGGGTGCGTAACCTTTATTTCTAGCTCAATAGAGTTGCTAGGTGCTGTGATCCTTTTTTGACAGTGTAGCTGTTTAGGCTTGACGCAATATGTCTGCCAGAAACAGGAAAAGATCTAACATGGTTGCTTGGGCGAGTTGGTACGACATGATTGACATAAAAAACAGCGCCAATAACGAGGGACAAGAAAAGATGGAGACAGACAGCTGCACTGCTGCTGTATGTCTCCTTCTTTTCTTGTCCCTCGTTATTGGCGTTGTTTTTAAAGGAAACGATCCTCATCACGAACTAGCACGCGCTCTTTTTGTTGTATTCTTCGTCATCGTCTTTTTCATCAACTTTTGCTTTGCCCCCAGATGGCGTTGGCGGATCGCCCCGTGCTAGATGCAATAATTTTGACGGTTTTGACGGGCGACAAAACGGAAACAGAGAGAGACAGATGTGATGCAGTGATATGTAGAAGAAATGCCCCCAAACACAATATATATATATATATATATATATATATATATATATATATATATATATATATAAGTGTGTGTGTGTGTGTGTGTTTGTGTGTGTGTGTGTCAGACTTTTGACGCAGCGTCATTTTCAAAAAGAGGAACAGCGTTACGCGAAGCTGAGCTAGGGCGTATTGTTTCCAGTGTATTGTAGTAACCACTACCAATTTTTTCGTTAACGCAAAATAAATAATAAGTCATCCTATTTGCACCTCAAAAAGTACTCGTCTACTAATCAAATTGTGACTGAGACAAATGAGGCAACGGAAGGACGGATGGACGCTTCGCCCTACTCATCGTCATTCACTTCTTGGATATGCTGAGATTTTCTCTCTTTCGCTCACTATTTGTCCCTTTCTTTTTCTATCACATGTTTTACTCTCTACCTTCATCCTGACCCAAACATCTGCCCTCCTCACACTCATTTTCTTTTCTTGCCCACTTCCTGCACTATACAAGGCTATAATATCTTTCGCGAGTGTACCAAGACGCCTGAATGCTTCACATGGTCGGCTTTGAATTGTGGATATGTGGCTCGAAATGTCGCCTCGTGGACAGTTTTTTGCCGTTGGAGTTTTCGCTTTCTCTCTCTTTACTTCTTTTTACTTCTCTATTTCCTTCTGTCTGCGTACTCACTACTTCAGCCATGAATCCCGCTCCGGAGCAATCGGCGAAGATGCTCTGACAGCGAAGCAGAAGATCAAAAAGAGGGAGAAGTGAGTACGTGTCCTGCAATGGCCACAATAGTTGCGATAAGATATAGAAAAATTTCGCAGTTTGCCGATGCCATAGAAGCAATAACGTCATAGGCAGAGTTTAGTCACTTCATATTTTCGTGGAACATTCCGTGGTGTCTTGCAAGACAATAGTAAGTCGTATTTCGTTAAAGTGTCGTGTCACTCGTTAAATTCACAAAGTAAGGTATTTTCGGTACCACATTCTTCAAGTTGGAGTTGAATATCAGAATCCCGAACATACTTCTCTCAGGTGCCTTGGCTTTGGGCTTCAGACCCAATAAGGCGCTTGATGCCGAAATGAAACGAGTCAGAGTTTAGCGGGGTATTTGTGTCTTATTAGTGCAGTAATAGTTTTTAAAAATGTTACTTTTTAATGTAATTGTTATTCTTCAAAATAATGTTCACGTTTACTTAAAATAACGACTATACTACCTGGTCTGAACTGGAGAAAAAAACTATTGCACTGTTTTAGTTTCACGTTCGTTTTGTTTAGAAAAGATCTGTTATTAACTCATGTAACCGATTCTTTACCAATCCTCCTGAGTGGGTATCAGCCATATTTCAAGGCATCATATATCATCACCGGTCTCTTGGTACAGCTTCATCGAAACTGTGGGATTAGCGGTTGCTAGGCAAGGCGAGGCGCTCCAAGGTATTGTTTGTGCGCACCTTGCACAGACCATAGTTTTTACGACCATTTAAAAAGTTCGCAATATAAAAAAGCCCCGTTATTGATTTGGTCGAGATAAACAGCGCTATCTTATGGAAACCGAGGAGGGCTCATTTTGTTGCCGTGTCCTCTGTCGAATATTGCGCGGTTCATCTTCCCAGACGTGTGATTCTCGAGAAACTTGCCTTCAAGCGCGAAGAATGTGAACGCCACGTGGATAAATTATTCCAGCGTTTTGTTTCACCACACGGAAGCGCTCGACCTCGCACGTCGTTATTGTTCAAGAGGAGAAGGAGAATGGTGGTACAGAAAAACGGGCATATATGTGCAATGAAAGTGGAGAACCGCAAAAATGTTCTTGTGAGCCTCTCACTTCATGAGTGGCAATTATGGATTGTGAATTCACTCTGCCTAAAGAAGCGAAAGCAAAAAAAAGAGAGAAAACGAGAAGCTATTTATGAAGGAAAGTGTTTAGCGAGAGGCATTGCACGCACAGTTCACGCTGACATCACTGTGCTCGGCATCTTCAGGTAAAAGCTCGTCGAGATGTTGCCTGAACTCTCGCTCGAGCGTGCGGAGCGAGAAACTATGACATCCCACGAGTGCCGATGCACCTTCCAAAACTTTGTGTTCCCCCTTGGCGCTGCTGGCGAACAGAAGCCAGCGGGAGAAGCACAAAATAACGCTAAGGGTGAACTACTGTCTGTCATTCTTTGTACCGGCATTCTCGAATGCGACAAAAAGTCATGGCGGCACCAATTTTCAGGTTCCCAGCACCGAGAACCTCTCTGTGGTGTCACGTGCACTTTATATATGCTGAAGCGAATATTTCTCCATTTCGGTTCCGAGAACTAGAAGCGTTCACGTTTCGCTTAGTTGTGAAGCAAGATAACGAAAAAGGCCGAAGTTCCAGTGCATATGCAAGCTAGAAGACATGAGAAATCTTCGAACTCGGAGCGTAACTGAAGCAAGCATTACTAGAACGACCAACAAAAGATCATTTATACTAGTGTTGCCTAACAGCTTTTATTGCTTGTTAAAGTAGGATAAATATTGGCATATATCGCGTAGTGCTGGGTAGTGGAGGTCAAATTACTTCTAGTCTCGAAAGTTCTCGGGAGTGACTGCAGAATTCATCCAAAAAAAAGGTCATTTCCTCCCCACTAAGGATGACCATAGGATGTGTGCGTAAAGTGCGCCCAGTTCCTCTTTCGTGGGAGGAAGGACATGTAAGATGAACCGCGCAAGTGTATGCCCAGGTGCAAATTTTTGGAGGAAGAATCGTTGGTCACACGTCGTAAAGAGAGGAATGGCTAAAGCGATGAATGGTCTTGGTGGGTGCATGCATGGTTGGCAAGGATCGAAATGTTGCTGGCGTGCATGCCTGAAAGTGTGCTTTTGCTCGATTGCCCAACGTATACGCCAAAGCAGCACATAAGAGCAACTATTTTCGGGAGAGCTATGTTACAAGGACATTTCAAAATATTTCAATTCATAAATTTTCGCAAATTACCCAGCGCATCGCTGACTTAGTGGTGTAGGTGTAAGCACGCGCATGCTGATGCAGTGGTCGCGAGTTTGAATCCGCTATGTTTGTTGCGAATTTAATGAAAATTACTCCTGGATGGGATCTTCTCATATTGATTGTACATGTAATCAAATGTGTGTGTAAAGTTCCAAATCGTAGACTGATGAAGTTTTAAACAGAACGAAGCAAATAATTGTCTCTTGATGAGTATCCGAGAGGAACACATGTCGCACCCTGAAAAATCGTCGCCAAAAAACAGCTGTTAGTCTCGTGAGAAGTAAGCATGGGAGGAGTAGCAGTCCATCACTTCGCAAGGGCTACCAAACGATTGCAATGAGTGCGGCACTTAAGTTATTCCTGTAAAGGAGCAACATCAATACCCCATCATCCTAGTTTGCTTGTATAAAGTAATAATAGATTATTAGTGTCTTGTGTTAGCTGTTGTTTGCTGATTTTGTGCACCTTTGGCTAGCGTTTCCTAAGCAGTGGCTACACGCTGACAAGCTGCCTAAATACTGTGAAAAAAAAATCGATTTCTTCTGGCGCTGGCGAAATAACTACTATGGTCGTTATTACACCAGGCCCCCAAAAAGTCGCAAGCTCTATAAAGCTAGGAATTTCTTGAAAGAAGCCGGGCGCAAAAGCTAGCGCTCTAGCGCCCGGCTTCTTAGGTACAGTGATACGGCCACGCGACGCTGCAGCTGTCGCACGTTAACATTTTCAATTCATAGAACAACGTTCAGTTATGCAGTTATGATAAAATTAAGATTCTAGGGTCTTCGATGGTTCTTTTCAGACACATTAACCACCGGAATAGTGAAGCAAAAAAAAATTACAGCATATCCACGGAGTGCGTTATGATGAAAAGGGCAAAGCGTCCGTCCATCCGTGCGCCCGTTCATGCGTCCATCCGTCTGTGTGTCCGTCCATCTGAGTGTCCGTCTGTGCGTCCGTCCATACGTCCATTCGTCTGTGCGTCTATCCGTGCGTCCATTCATCCGTGCGTCCGTCTGTGCATCTGTCTGTCTGTCCATCCGTTCATCCGTCCGTCCAGCTAATGAACACTTGAAGTGCAGTCATTTCGCATCTTTTAATCATATATTCATCATATAGAAGTACCGCCATCCAGGGAAAATTTCAAGGACTAAACGAGAGTGGCACGGCTGGACTAGAGGAGTGGCACGCGCGCACTCTCTCAAGGCCTTCGCTTCGTGGGTAGTTCCCAGCTTTCACCGCCGCTTGTTCATGGCACAGTGGCCCAACCCTCGCCAAACATTGCTAAAACCAAGGAGGTTACGCCCAGTGAGTTCAACGTGGGAACCCTTTATGGTCCGATTGTGCTCAAAGTGCGTCCTTCGGATACTAGTTTTTGTTTTAAGTAAGTACTCAATTCTAGGCAAGTTTTATTGGGGATTTAGTCAGCAATACTCGTCTCTGTAAGTAATTTCAACAGAAACAACTATCCTCTCGTTCATGAGTAATGTGCACGTGTTTCCTCGTCAATTGAAAAGGGTGCACGCGTGCCGCTCTCTAGTCCGACCGTGGAGGCGGTGGCTGCTACTACTACTACTACGTCTACTACTACTACTACTACTACTACTACTACTACTACTACTACTACTACTACTACTACTACTGCTACTACTACTACTACTGCTACCACTACTACTACAACTACTACTACACACAAATCACTGACGCACGACCTACGGATTAGGAAGCCTCGCCCCAGAAAATAAAGGCCGAGCAAAGGGAAATGAGCAGGTTGCCAGTCCGTATGCATTGACCAGAAAAATTGGAACACCTTAGAACGAGCTCCCTCGTGTGAATGATTCGCCAGCGGACAACGGAACACACGTCCTCTCGAATTTGTTTATTCCCAGTGACAAAACAAAACTCAACAGAAGCCCCATGACGTAAAAATTGTTTAATAAAAATTGCGTTTTTTAGACAACTGAGACTATTAGGCCAAATGTTCGTTTTCATGATGAGCATGTTTCAAAAGCTCACGCGGGTGCGGGTTTCTGCTCAGTGCTTTTCGAGTAGTCAAACTATTTCGGAAACAAAACTTCCCGTTGTGTGTCGTATTGGAAACTGTGTCGTGTTTGGGAGCTGTGAGCGTATTATGTTTGGCATAACAGCATACCGAACGCTTGCAATGTTTGCTTCAGCAGGTCACACAAAGACGCCTTTTCTAGGCTGATAATCTGTACCAATGTATAAAATATTGCCACTTTGTCTCCGGTGTAGTGACTGCTTAAATGAATTAACATTGAAAGTACAGGCACATCGCTTAACGTCCTTTCAAACGTTAACTTTAGATCTTTATTCATCATGTTTATGAATGTACTTTTTGCGAAATTTTCTGTAGCCGGAGCAGGCGTGGTGGTCCGTGCGGACGCCTCAAGAAGCTTTGAAAAATAGCGGGATGTCTTGAATAATCATCGATTATAACAAAAAATCCCTCACCGTTTTTCACATATAAATGCGGCTCACTTCTAGTCCGTTGTAGAGAAAATTCGGCAGATCCCACTTTCTTATGAATCGACGTTATGCGAAGCAGGCGGAGGGAAGGTGACCGTGTTGCAATTTTTCATTGAGCGACACGTCATGAAATGACGCTGATTATATGTACAAATGTTGTACGCACAGACATATGTTGAAGAGTTGCAGATATTTATATAAGCAGTTGCTTGCCCTGAAGCAACGATGACATCTGGAACATTCGTGTTAGCAACACCATAGGCTGATATAAAGCGCTGATGCACGCGAGGATGCTAGCCCTGGACACTGCTGCATAAATCAATATCAGCGCATGGCAACCAAACACAATTGACGTTAACTCGACGTGACGGCTGTATCAAAGCAGTTCATATGTAATGTTTATAAAATTGGGTAGGCAGCACTGCAACCACAATTGACGTTTCACAAAGATTGGCGTCTATTTGAAAAGTAGTTCTCAGACCTGGCGTATCTCTGTCGTAAAATGATTCATTGCCACGCAAAATGCTTAGGTTTGATTCCAGTTGAGACCTTGACATTCATTCTTTGCATTCGTCTGGTTGACGCTACCGATGTCGGGTATTTATCAAAGTTAGCGCGTTAGAAATGTCCATCTGTGTCTCGTCGTTCCTGGGTAGATACTAAGTGTCAATCACTTGTGGTGCATACCTGCATACCAGAGGCAAACATTTTTCCGTGGGTACTTGCAACTATCTGGCGTGAAGAGCTTGACGACGTACGTGACAGGATTGCGATATTATTAATCTCTTGACCAGCGCGTCATATTCGTCACGCCATCTTACCCTCCCATGCTAATTTTGGTTCATGCCAAGTTGAAGGGGTGACCAATAGAGCATCCAAACGTAAGCGGCTAGATAGATGGCTAGATACGCTCAATGTCCCAGAAGTTTGATAAGAAATGCTTCGTATTTAATACAATCTAGTACTGTCTATCGGGAAACTTTTTCACGAACGATTTTCTTGAGCCAAGTCACGGCCGCAAATTTAAAGTGAAGAACTTCATTACCACCATTAAACACACCTTTGAACAGCTCAGCCTTGCAGCTCCATGGAACGGCGGGGCTGTCGGGTAATAGTTAAAAAAACCACAGCATATCCATGGAGTGAATGATCATTGGTGGGGCGAAGCGTTCGTCAGTCTGCCCGTGCTTTCATCCGCCCATTCATTCTTGCTTCCGTTCGTCCATGCATCCGTCCGTGCGTCCATCCATGTGTCCATCCATCGGTGTGACCGTCGGTGCATACGTCCGTCCGTACGTCCGTTCATCCGTCTGTCCATCCGTGCCTCTGTTCGTGCGGCCGTCACTCTGTATGTCCGCCCGTCTGCACCTCTGTCTGTCTGTGCTTCCTTCAGTTCGCCCGTCTATCAGTATGTCCATCTGTCCTTCTGTCAATCTAGTGAAAACTCCAAGTACAGCCATCTCACATATTCTCATCATGTATTTATCATATACAGGTGCCGCCATCCATCGGACATTCTATGTACCGCTCCTTCGGGTATGTGCCATCGGTGGCTACATACACCATCGGAAGATGGACAGAGCCACATCTTAAGGAGTTTCGCCCCTAAAAAGAGCGCAACTCAACGAGGACACGAAAGCTCAAGTAAGAGTAGTGCTCGTCCTCTTTGGTCTTTTTTGTCTCTACCTTGTTTTGCGCGGTTTTCTACTAATATTGTGTACCCACAAGCTACAGACTGGAAGTAGTTGAAGACGATTGTGTTGCTTCGCACGGCCGCGGTGTGCGAACAACGAAGTCAGCCTTTTTTCTTAATGAAGGAAGGAAGGACAGATTATCGAAATCAGCATCGAAATGCATCCCACGTGTGGAGAAAAGGTGTCGCGCTTTGAGATCTGAGAGGTGTTTGTTTTGTAACTTGGCAAGAAGCTGCGAAGCTAAAAGAGGAGTCCGAAGGTTATAAACCTTGTGAGCGAGACAAACTGTACCGTACGGCAAGCTCAGTTTTGGTGCTGGCATTAATAAAGAAGTCAGCAGCGGTGTAGGGAGTATGGGGGAGAAAATCAAACCTAGAATAACGTGCACTCACCTGTGATGTGCAACTAGAGAACTATTCATGGTCTGATTAGTGTTAATTCTAACGCAACTTAAGTAGCGCTTCTTCATCACCACCTACTCCTGAGCAGTGGCACCACAACAACGCCGCAACAGCAGTAGCCGTCATACTAACAACAAAAAACGCTTGCAAATAACTTTAGCCTGTGTTCTTCAATTACCTAAGCATCACTTTTGCTGCGACTTGCGCCTTTTAGCTTTAGATAGATTGTGTGTTTGTATTGCGAACGTTTCTAGCATAAAGTATATATATTTTACCAGTGGGACACTGATACCGATGGAATACTGGTGAGTGCTTCAGGAATGAAAATAGGATGCAGGTGAGAATACGCCGGTGCCCCAAAAATGAAGGACATAATTCCAGCTCTACTAACGAGTAACCATTCTGGTCACCGTAATATTAATCATCAGCCTGACTATACCCCCTGATGGACGAAGGCCTCTCCCATGTTTCAAAAATGAACCCCGTCCTGTGCTTTCGGCTGCAACGTTATACTTGAAAGCTTCTTCATCTCTTCTGCCCACTTCATTTGCTATCGCAATCCGACGCGTTTGCCTTCTGTCAACGCCAGTCAGCTACCCGATATATGTAGCGGTTATCCTGCCTAAATTCTACGTTTCAAGCCCATGTCCATTGCTTCTTCATTCAAACAATCATGTACGTAATCATGTTATGCCTAAACTGATACTAAAAGTGGTTGTCAGCGTTGGCGTCAACAAGAGTGGTGCAAAAAAAATGATCTCCCGGTGACATCACCATGTCATATTACAAAGTTGGGGATGTTTGTGACACCATAACGATGCCATCATGATGCCATCACACAGCATCATCCCTTGATTCAACCAGGGACAACTCATGAAGCCAATGGGAAAAAATTACATAATCTCTCGCTGAAAGGAACCTTGTGTAGATGCGAAGCAGCTGGCATTAACGCTTACAGTGGCGGCGACGTTGACCCTGGCACTCATCAAGCGAAAGACAAGTAAAGACGACCTTGACTGAATTTCTAACGCACGATACAGTGCCCACATATATGGGGTTGCCAGTGAACGGTTGTGGAGCGCGAGCAGTCGGTTTTTCGCTAGCAGACTCTGCCTGCATCGGGCTTGCGAGGTGAGAGAGGGAAAGGGTAGCGACAGTGCTGCGGGTGTCTTGCTGAGCCAACACGTGACGCAAACATGAACATTGGGTATGGACGTGTACGGAGGGACAGCGTTACTAAGGCTAGCCAAAAGCTGCTTCGCATCCAAAAGATCACAGCATAACCATATAGTCAATGATGATGAGTGGGGCGAAGCGTCCATCCGCCAGTCCGTACGAGTGTCCAACCATCCATGCATCCATCCATCCACCCGTGCTTCCGTCCGTCCGTGCATTCATGCTTCCATCCGTCCGTCCATGCTTCCGTTCATCCGCGCGTTCTTTTGTCCGTCCGTGCCTTGGTCCGTCCGTCCGTCCGCCCAGCCAGCCAGCCAGCCAGCCAGCCGTGTCCATCCGTTCGTTCGTCTGTCCGTCCTTCCGTCTGTATGTCTGTCGGCCTGTCTGTCTCTCACACTATCGCCAGCTGCTGAGTGAGTCATCAACTATGTGGTTTCCAACCGTCACGTATGGACGGTTTTGGAGCTTCGCCCCTAAAACAACGTTTGGTACAAGAAACTATCGAGGAGGTGCGTAGGAGAATCAATACATTGATGAAGAATAAAAACAAGATGGCTTCCACGTTCGTGTTGTGGTAGGCGACTGCTTATGAAACCATATATTGTTCTTTTACTGTGATTGGAAGGAGTTATTGGTGTGACCGTTTTATTACCTTTTGTTCCCTGAAGAGAGGCCCTACCAAAAGTGTAGCATTACATTTTATATTACTTTCTCACCAGCCGAACTAGAGGTGATATTTTTAACTTGTCAACTGTTTTTAAAACCTTTTTATTATTGCTACTCTAATGGTAACACGCCTCATAGGAAATTTTAAACAAGTTGCTTAAAACAATGGTTACAGCACTGACTTGTACAGGTCCGAGCTGGAGCGGAGACAGCTCACCGTCATCTTCGTTGGGCCCCAACGCGAACAATAAAACTGCGCACGCGGCGTACACTTCGACTGATACAGTATTTGGATTAAGTTCCCCCATCAGAAGTGTTAAAAAGGGTACAGAAACACTTATAATCTCGCGGAACAAAATACCTTCCCTGCACGTAGTCCTCTAGTTCTGTCCCACCCAAGACCACTTAGGACTATAGGCGCTTTTCTCCCCTTTATGCACTCAATGAATCAAAGATACATAACATACAGGTTTGCTGCCCAAGCTCAGAAATATGGCTATAAGGTGGAAGGATATGAGCATACTGCCGCGTTACTGCCGCGTTACTGCCACTTGACTGCTACGTCCACCCTCGATATTACCGTCCTGTCCCGTTCTTGTCCCCCGCAGGACTGCCCTTTTCACTCTTCTGCAGTTTGAAGCTGAGCTCGCTTGTCATGTCGCTACCACTTCAGTGGACTGCTGTTTTCTCCAGCATGCAGATAACCTGGCCAAAGACACTGAATAATTCACTACCTCACGAAAAAGAGCGGCTTATCTGCGTGGTGTATCTGTGCACTACGATACTTAGCCTCTCCATGTCACATGCTAAGTATGGAGCAACGGTTTCTGTACCAGCCATATTCACGAGCGTACTGGTCCGTCAATGACCTCTCAAACGCCTTTGCGAGAGAAGTGGGGAAGTCGAGTTTCTTTTCTTTCTTCTGCTTCCGGAAATCCAAAGCACAGGAACTTCGTATGCCAACGTCAACGCTGTACGCATTCTGTTCAGAATGACAGCCCGTGTCTCAAGAATGGGATGGTAATCGGATGATGTCCGTGTTCCTAAAAGTGTAAGAGTTTCTGGCAGACAGAGCTGTGCATGCAGTCTCAGTGGTAAAAAAATAATAATTTCGTGAGCAATAAAGCAGAACAAGAGGTCCTGTTCCCGCATCAATTGGGGTGTCGTCAGAGAGCCGTAGCCTTCTTTAAAGCCGGCACACGGAACGTGCTGCATGTTGGCAAATAGCGGCGATTTCTCTCTTGCTTCATCATTGTTAGTACTGTGCATTTATTAGAGAATGTCTCATCTGAAATATTGTCCGTCACATTGAGTACGAGAGTGAAGAGGTGGCGTGAATTTACAATTTTGCCACGCAGTGGTATATGCGTTAAGGAAGCTTATTCTCATACATGGCACGCATTTTTTTTCAGTAGCTGCTTCAACTGATGATGCCAATCTGTAGTAGAACACCTGCTTGCCACGTAGAAAAAATCACAGTATATCTATGGAGTGAATGATGATGAGTGGTGTGAAGCATCCATCCATCCATCCGTTCGTGTGTGTGTCTGCCCATCTATGCGTCCATGCGTCTGATCGCGTTCGAAATGGAGACGGGGCGTGGGCAACACCGACCAGACTCGAGCCAAGGAATCCGAGCGTAAGCGTTTTCAAGGCATCCGCCGCTCTGATTCGTCCATGCCCCACAAACAATCTTCCACGCATGGTGCCTATCCAGAAGACTGAGAAAAACACTCGTTCTCCGCGCACTCAAGCAAATTGCACGTAGCAGCCAATTGGAAAGTAGCGGCACTTTAGAGATGGCATAGTAGCGCCATCTAGAAAATGTGTCAAGAAATTGTAATCATTTCCTTTGCCTTCTTTTCTTTCTCGTCTCTTCTTCTTTCGGTTAGGCGTTATGCGGGATAAGGTGAGACTAAGAGGATTTTCGGCCCTAAAAAGCTTTGTTGGAACCTCACTCAAACCGAATATTTTATTTGTACATTGCCGATTTCTCACTCACAGAGTTCGCAGATTTGCACTGACAATCAAGGACGCCAATGCTGGAATTTCGTTGAAATGAAATCTGGCCCGCTGCCATGTTGAAGTGAACTTCGACAGCTTTAGTGGCTATGCTCGCAGAGATACCTGTTGTCTGTGATAGTCCAAACTTGTTTGTTGGGACACAACATTAACCAGAACTAACAGACCATACGCCAAGGAATGCGTAGGGGATGTGATAAGAAGTAACACTAAGGTAGACGTGAAGAAAGAAAAGTCGACGAAGAGAAAGCTTGCCACCAGCAGGGACTAAACCCGCCACCATCGAATAATTCATCCCATGCACTGCCACTGAGCTACGGTGGATTCCATATCCCGGTCTACTTTTTAGCGTGTTTATATGTGCATTTAAATGTGGGATCGTCTGCTAGCGCAGCCAGCAACCATTACGGTGAGTGTGAAACACCCTTAGAAAGACGATAGTTTTTCTTATGGTACTCTGATGCAAAATATGGTCTGTCCGTCCGTCCGTCCGTCCGTCTGTCTGTCTGTCGGTCCGTCCGTCCGTCCGCCCGCCCGTCCGCCCGTCCGTACGTCCGTCTGTCTGTCTGTCTGTCTGTCTGTCTGTCTGTCTGTCTGTCTGTCTGTCTGTCTGTCTGTCCGATTCTCCACTGCAACGCCACCCAAAACGGCCCCAAAATATACCCAAAATAGCCAACCCTATCCGCAGCGCCCACTAATATTGCTGAAGGTTCAGCGTTCATATTTGTGTGGTTGTCAATTAAAAAACAATTGTTCCGCATATCTGAGGCAACTTAACAATACGGCAACATTCTGTGGAAGTGGTTTTATACTAGAGAAAGCATACATTAGTAATTCTAAGGACCATAGCGTTTATAATGGTGTGCTGACAATTATTAATAATTTATTTGAGTACATATAAAACACGAATGCAGAGGAAATAGGAAAGGAACAGGCTGACAACACAACGCCTGCCTGCTCCTTTGGGAAGGGCAGGCATAGAGGAAATTAAGGAAGAAGAGAAGTGAAAGTTAAAACAAAAAAGGAAAAAGGTACACGCGAAAAAAGTATTCACATGAAAACTGTCTATAAACGTCACACCAAGTCCACATTCTTTAAGAAATGTTCATACTGTTTTAATAAAGGCCGTCGAGAACTGAGACGAGCGCGTCCAGAAGCTGCTCTGCGGCTAGAGCTGCTGGTATCTGGCGACCGGCAATCAGTGATCTAATGACATTGACAAGCATATTAAGTACGTTGATCAGCTGGGCATCGTCTTCAAAAAATTCGTTTTGCTTGAAATATTTCCACAATAGGCGGGATCTTGTAAGAAGCTGGTTCCGACTCTTTACGAAAAGCGATCTTTTCAGAGACTCCCTCGGACGTTTTCTGTGGAAGTGCCGGTCGCGATGTTGGCGAGTGGGAGAAGTTCTGCTTCTGCTCTTCCCTCTGACATACTTTTCTAGTACTATACTTCGAAAGTGTAGGTACATCAGTTTTGCCGTCTAAAGTGGGTGGACGTGAATTGCGATTGAGTGTCTGCTTTCCCGATGCTTTACCATTGGCTCTTTTTTTTCAGAACCTCAAATTTTTTCTTCAGGGTGGGGCATTCTTTGTCTGTTGCCAAGTGCTCGCCGTTACAGTTAGGGCACCGTGATGTCGAGCTGTCACAAAATTTGATGTCGTGCTTTCCACCACATTTGGCACAAACCAAAACACTTGTACAGAACCCTTGCAAATGCCCAAGCTTCAGACATTTATGACATTGCAAGGGTTTTGGTACGAAGGGTTGAACTGGGTACTGTACTAAACCAGCCTTTATGTGACTATGAAGCTTTCCACATTCGAAGACAATTTTTACACACTTTGACGGGCCTAGTCTGCGGATGCTGATGATTTTGCATGGAGGCGTGTAAACAATAAGGCTCTTGAAAACGTCGTCTTGAAGTTCTAAGACGACGTCAGATATAACACCAGCTGTTACATTCGCGCCCTGGGGTAAAAAAAGCCCGCGTGTTGACACCACAGAGTTGCGAAGACCAAGTAGGGTTTGCACAGTCTTCTGATCTGTTGTGTCAACAGCTATTGTATTTTTCCACGGATTCACACAAACCTCTTGAACAAGACCAAGAGCCAAGTTGAAGTAGAGGTCATGTATATTCTGCTTGGAGATTGCATTCAGGCTTACCGTAACGTCAACAGGCACGTAGGCTAGAGTCGTCATCTCGATGTTGTTGTATATAACGGTGTCCTCGCTTATGAACGATCTCGAAGACTTCCGTCTGGGACGACGATGCCTCGCAGGTATGAAATATTCGTCCGTTGTAAAATTTGATTGGGAACCGGAAGCTCCCGATGCAACTGAAGAGCTGAGGCGCTTTCTTGTGGCGGGAGGTCTGTCCCTGCTACAAGACGTTTCCACTACCATGTCTTCCGTAGCAAGCTTCACCGGGAAGGTATCCCAGCAAAGCAGAAGTCTTGAGCGCCAGTAGAGAAAGCGCTGGCTGTTGCCGATACACAGATAAGCACAAAATACAAGGAACTTGAGCACTCAAAGGAATACCAGCTGAAGCGGGAAAACTTCGTCACCGTCTTCCGCTCACAATACGACGGGCAGGTGCCACCACCGTGTCGTCTTATCAAAGCCTTTGAAACACTTGCCTTTTCGTGCATAGCATTGCTGGCAATGCAGTGCAATGCACAAAAACACACGTGTTTCTAACGCTTTGCTAAGACGACATGGTGGTGGCACCTCCCCGTCGCCTTGCGTTCTACACCTTATCGCCCCCGAGACAGGCGCGCATGCCTTCCTTCGTTTTCGGAGATACCTGCCAGATAGCGCTCGTGTCTATCATACCTCGATGCGCTCATTCGCTTTCGCTGCACGGATCGATACAGTCGAACGCCGCGCCCCCAGAATACAATTCACCGGTTTTCTCGCGCAGAACATCAAATTAACATTTTGTCCACTCTCTCCAGATGCAAGAAAATCCTTTTTCAACGACATTTGAAGTGAAACTTGCAGATACAGGGCCCATTTTTTTTTTGCCTTTTGGTGTCTTAAGGCACGTGACACCAACACGCAAGCTATCTTTTCGTCCTCTTTTCTTTGTTCAAATTTACGCTTACATTTACTCACATACACAGTGATAACAAACCCTACACTTTCCATGGCATGACACTTTGTTAGCTCTCATTAACATTGTGTCTAACGAAAGAAACTAGACTATAATGTTACACTCCTGTTCTTCATATGTATGTACGTGATGCTCGTAATTGAAGTGAAGTCCTAGCAGACACGATTCCGCAAGGGCATAACATGTGCCACCCAATAACGTGGCTGTGCGTGTTGTAATTGGCTCAAAAAAACATTTCGTTGTTCATTTTACCATGTGAATAATCTTGTCTCGTTCGCAATGCGCCACATTCAGCCGCTAATACACCTCCACGATCATTCAAAATATATTCCATGGGTCGATTTTAAAAGAGTGTGTTGCGTCATACAGAGGGATCTTTTCTGAAAATGTACACGTCACTTTATTATCACCAGCCAATTTCTCTGTAGCAATAAAGCAACGAGTTTCCATAATATAAAATAGAAGTAATCACCCTTCACACAGAAGGTTTCAATGCGCTAGCATTTAACCACCAAGCGTTTTACTGCCGCATTGACTGTAATCGCAAGCACTGAATAGTTTACAGTGCTTCTATTCAGAAATAGCCAGCCGCGTTTACACAACGCAGTAGGCTTCATTGTGTGCCTGCGATGACGACTATACTTTCATGTCGGGGAAAACTACTTGAGAGCTGAACGAATAAAAAATTTGCAATCTTAAATGCTTTCTTTTCATTTTATTTTTTTCTGGCGATTGCATATTCCCATAAATCAAATGTGGGCACTCGTTTTATAAACTCATACGCTTACTTAAGTAAAAAAGACTACTTTTTTTCTAAACCATCCCAGAAAATATTTCTGCGGTCTTTTGTTGTTCTTTTGGGGCACATTTAAAAGTATTGGAGAGAGCGAGAAAAATAATATAGAAGAAAGTACACGGAAGCTATTTTGGTACTAGTAAACTATTTGCAATTCTTCACAGGCATGGATAAATCCGGCTAAGAAATAACACACAGGAACACACAAAGAGAGAGAGATAAATAAAAAAAAACTGGCAGATCCCATGTAGACAGAGGGAATCGATGATATGCGAAGCAAGAATGAGAATTGTCGATAAGTAACATTAAAATCAGCACAACGTTACGAGGTTGAGGTAAAAGATGCCGTACATGACTTCCGTGTCATAAACATCATGTTTGGATGCGTCGTTTACCTTCGTTATCTATTCACGTTACGGGATACCAAATTTAGTATATGTGAGCTAGCGATACGGCCGCGAGCACGCAATTAGCGCGGTATGTTGTCATGTTCTTACATGACACGCGCGTCAAGATTATCATGTTTGCACCAATCATATATTTCGTCATAATTAACTAGAAGAATAAGAATGGGGTGGAGCACATTTGGCAAGCACTCTCAAGTTATGACAGGTAGATTGCCACTATCTCTCAAGAGAAAGGTATATAATAGCTGTATCTTGCCGGTACTTAGCTAGGGAGCAGAAACCTGGAGACTTACAAAGAGGGTTACGCTTAAATTGAGGATGACGAAGCGAGCAATGGAAAAAAAATGGTAGATGTACACTTAAGAGACACGAAGAGAGCAGAGTGTATTAGGGAACAAACATGGGTTAAGGATATCATAGCTGAAATCAAGAAGAAGAAATGGACATGGGCCGGACATGTAGCTCGTAGACAGAATTAACCGCTGGTCGTTAAGGGTAACAAACTGGATTCCCAGAGAAGGCAAGCGGGTTAGGGGGAGACAGAAGGTTAGGTGGGCAGATGAGATTAAGAAGTTTGCTGGTAGAAATTGGCAGCAGCAAGTACAGGACCGGGTTAACTGGCGGAGCTTGGGAGAGGCCTTTGTCCTGCAGTGGACGTAGTCAGGCTGATGATGATGATATTTCGTCATGCATTGACGTCTCGTAACACCGAATTTGGTATATGTGGAGCTAGCAAAACGGCCGTGAGCGCATCGTATAGGGCCAAATATACTCCAATGTAGCGTTGACGCACGTGCACGCTGGCCTCAGCGACGCTACGTTACCAAAACGCGAGCACTCAATAGTCTGACGCCAGGCGCGACCAGCGCGACTAGCGTCTGTCAGCGCGGCCCGACGGCAACCGGCGTGAAATTAGCAACGTTGCGTTACCCTGGCAACCCTGCGTCTCACTGTTAATGTGATAGAGGAACGCCGGACGCCCTGAAACGTGAATGCGTAAAAGCAACGCAGCGCGGCACGCGCCTGCGAGTATATGGCAGGACAGGTGCCCGGCATGGCAACGCCAGAGTGACGCGACAAAATGAACGCCGGCGAGCTGGCGCACCGTGTCACGTTGAAATGTATTGACACCTTGACTGTGGCATGTAGTCATGTTCCTAAATGACCCGTTTTTCATGATTATCAAGTTTGCACCAGTCACGTGTCTTCGTCATTTATTGACGTCCCATAATACCTACTCTGGCATATGTGATGCTAGCGAAACGACCTCGAGCGTATCATGAGTGTGGCAAGTAGTCATGGTTTACATGACACGCATGTAGTGATTATCATGTTTGGATGTGTCATTTACCTATGTCGTCCGTTTGCGTCGCGTAATACCGAGTTTCGTACATGTGAAGCTGGTGAAACGGCCGCCAGCACATGATGAGCGTGGCATGTATTCATGTTGTTACATGACACGACTCTCATGTTTATCATGTTTGCACCAGTCACATACCTTCGTCATTCATTGACGCCACATAATACCAAGTTTGGCATATGTGATGCTAGCGGAACGACCTCGAGCGCATCATGAGTGTGGCAAGTGGTCATGTTGTTACATGACACGCGTGTCATGATATTCATGTAAGGGTCTGTCGCTTGTGTTCGCCATGTAATCATGTCCTACCATACTAGTTCTGCAGCATGCCTTGTGAACCAAACCACCGCAAGGGCTGCAGGACAATAAAATGTAAATCATGACATATATGCCATGATTTTCGCGTCATGACTAGTCAGATACGTTCATATAGCCATGTTATGCCATACCAAGTTTGGTATCGATACCATTATCGAAACAGCCAGGAGAGCTAAAAGTGGTTGGCGGATAGATAGATAGATAGATAGATAGATAGATAGATAGATAGATAGATAGATAGATAGATAGATAGATAGATAGATAGATAGATAGATAGATAGATAGATAGATAGATAGATAGATAGATAGATACCCTCAATTGTCCGACGTTCACTAAGAAATGCTTCGCACTCTTAGTGGCTAACAAATTTCCTTATGCGCACACTGGCAGGTCGCTAATATGGATGGGGATGGCTGGCTAGAATGTAACCTGCACCATTACTGACGTGCGCAGTTAATAAAGAAAGACATAGCTGAAAATTCTGGGGAGGAGTGTGGACGCTGTCACGGAGGTTACTTGGCATGAAAAGGCTCTACAATGTGAGCAGCGGGGCGTTCCCTTCTCATGCACTTAATAGCGTGCGCACTCGCTGTCCGCACCGCACCATCTGGGACACCTGCCACTAGGAAACGAAAGGCGAAGAAGCATCGCCGTTTCACTATTTGCCATCAGCTCGCGGGCGGCAAGTGACTCGCCACGAGCTGTGCGGCTCTGTGGTAGAGCCCATGTACACGTCTTAACACGCATCGGATATATTTCTTTAGGTCGCAGTTCATGTCAATGTCTCAAAACAGTTCCTAAGCCTGCTTTTTTCTTCGATGGAGACTCGTAATGTCTGAATTCCAGGGTTTCACATTACCATCCAATGAGGATATATAAAACGAGACTTAGGTCAGGCGTTTTCTCTATTCCAGTAATACGGACGTTTAGATTTGAGCAATAACTTTCCGCAGTTTTTCACTCCGACGAAACGAGTGGAGTAAAATTGAGTGCACTGGTATGGTAATGACTGTTGTGTACGTAGCATGCCTTTGTTATGATGTCTCACCTTTCGTTTCCCATTAATTTATCGCAGTACGTGTGCCGGGCCCGAGCTCCTTTCCTGAGACAGGCGGAGGCCCTTCCTAAGCGATTTCCGTCCTACAGTTATTGCCCCTGAGGGAGTAATCCATTTTGTCTTTCCGGAAGACTTTTGTTCAGCCGTTTCTAAGAAACATTTTCAGCAATTTTTAAACAGAGCTTTTGTTAGACTCTTTTTACCTCAGCAGAAGGGAGTAATTAGGCAGAGTGTTTTCGTTGCTTCGGTTTTTCCTTAATGATGTGGTTAGCCATGCATTGGAAGGTAGGCTGTGGAAGCGCTCGGCACGTCAGAGCTGGTGCTCCACTTCTTTTTATTGCAAACAGTTTCTCGTTTTCAAGGCAATGTTCACTTTTCTTGCACGTGCAGTTTAATGGGTGCCTTTATTAGCTCGAACTCAATTGCGTTTAAATAGTGTTCTCAAAAAGCACTGCTTCTTACATATGTTATAAAGTCTACGTTTGCAGCACAACAGCTTCTAATAATAACTTGAAGCTAAGCTAGGAGTGGCAAATGAAAAAGTGACTTTAGCATGCGATGTCCTGATGCTTTAAGAAAGGCGTAATTTATTTGCAATTTCACTGAATTGCTCGTAGTCACGGGCCTCCGTAAGAAGCCTCATGTGCAGTAAGTACAGAAGAAACACGTATAGTACAGCATCAGTTATTTCAATTGGCTCGTTAAATTAGCGGCCAGAGGGGGTGGGGTGCGTAACCTTTATTTCTAGCTCAGTTGAGTTAGTAGGTGCTATGGTGCTTTTTGAGAGTGTAGCTGTTTAGGCTAGGCGCAATATATCTGCCAGAAACACGGAAAGATCGTCATCGCGAACCGGGACGTGCTTTCTTTGTTGTCTTCTTCGTCATCGTCTTTTCCATCAACGTTTGCATTGCCCCCAGACGGCACGCGTGGATTTCCGTTGCTAGATGCAATAACGCTGACGGGCGACAAAATGAAAACACAGAGACACACAGGTGAAACGAGAGAGAAAAGGAAGAGAATACAAGCAACAATAGAAAAGAAATTATTGGGGAAAATTACTCGTGAAACGAGATTCAAACGCGTGTATCGACGATCCAAAGGCAAACGATTTCTATTTTGCTCTCTCCTCTCCCTATTTTGAGCAGCCAAGCTGTTAAAGATAGGTAGAGAGGGAGATAATGAGGAAGAGGAAGTAAATGGGGAGATGGCGAGAAACTATGTGTTTCAAAAGCAATGCGAAGCTTTAGTTGTAATTTTTGTGTGGCTTATCATAAAAAAGTATATGGGAAATCACCTATCAGAAAACTATCGTTGTCATAAAGGGGTATGTGCCGAAGCTGCCACTACACACCCCTGGTCCACTAAAAAGAAAGAATGCAGCTATTGGCCCCAAATACGACAATTTGCGGAGTAAATGAGTCAACAGAATATTACCTCTTTTCCTGTAATAGACACTCTGTCTTACGCAAAAACACTTAAGTTGCCGTTTGCCACCTCATCATCTATTGACTTAAGTGCGCAAGATGGGCATTTTTTTTTTGCAGCTTTGTCTAATGTTCACAGGGACGAGAGGATGGCTGATGCATTGCAGGCGTTCATCAAAGGTTCAAAGAGATTTAAGTGTTGAAATCATTCTTCGGTAGGTATTATTGCTTTTCAAATTCATTTTCATTTGAATGCACTGCTTCATTGCATTATACTACATTTTATTTACTTTTTCAAATTCATTTATTTTGAAATTCATTCTCTTACGTCTCTACTTTTCTTTCTCGAAAATATATAAATTGTAACTGTTATTAAAGAAGTCTTTCATGAAAACTATTCGGTTCTTGGCCAAACCCCCAGCGTGTGTGTGCTCCTCATCTTCAAGGACCTTGATTTGAATCGACGGTGATGATTCAGAGATTCCGAGTACTTGCAAGCAGAAAATACTAGGAAACACGGCAAGTGCGTAAAGACTCTAAACCGATGGAAAGCCTATGCCAACGATGACTGACTCGTAGATCAATAAAACGTGCGAACGCTTGTTTTCAGTGCAAGGTTTTCCACCTGCAGTTTGGACATCCGTGCCGTGTCTGTGACTGTCTGTAGCTTAACTCGAATCTCTCTGCGCGGTGGACAAAAGTGGAGACAACCTAACATCACAAGGGTAAAACCCAGCAACTGCCTAGAACAAATAGAAACTCCCTGCAACATCTGGCTAAGACAAACCCGGAGATCGTGGGATCGAATTTAGAGAGCGGCGGTTGCATTTCTAGTGGAGGTGAAAACGTTTGTGGCCTGTGTACTTAGATTTAGGTGCGCGGTACTTCACTTCAAGAGGTCGAAGTTTTCAGAGTCCGGCACTAAGCTGTCTCTCATAATGATGTTGTGAGGGGCTGGCATCTGCAGCAAGCATAAACATAAATACTATTTATAAAAGTTACAAAGTGTTATCGTGTCTAATACGACGTTTTTCAAACCAATCTACAATGTTTCTTCATACAATTTTGCGCTATTTTATTCCAGCACAAGTCATTGATGGATCATGCCTGATGGACAATTAAGTAGAACAATAAATGTACAGTGGCCTACTGCCATGAGCAACATGCATTTGATCGCCTCATCATAGATTGCGTTGGCATATTTTTAAATTCTGGCAAAAAAAAGCTGGGTGCCCTCTAATGCAAAGAAGAAAGTTATTACTCAATAATGTATTATGTCGTATTGTGTAGATTATGACAGGTAGTACTTCAATGGAGTACACACCCAATTTGTGTGGTTGTGAAACCGCATCGAGTGTTTCTGGTCGAAACCATAACATCTGCATTAACCTTTAATGCACTGACGAAAAAAAGAACCATCAACAACCATCTGAAAAAAGTAAAACAACGTATGCTAAAAGTATCCCTACTCCAAAGGACAGACGCTGTTTCTTTTTCACTGAAGAACAGAGAGAAAAAGATGCTATAGCAGATCACTCGTAGTGGCTTCGCAATCTTTTCGCATTTCGGATCTTTTCGAGCTATGAAAGTCAGAAAAAAAGATACCAAAACTTCTCGGTTACTTTAGCTGGATGTCTCACAGAAGCTCACATCAGGGCAAATCATGACTTGCATTCACATTGAACTGATCTTCGGAAAGAGCCGAAAGAAGCTCGCTCACTGCTTTACTACGCGCAGTTTTCGTGATAATGGATATTATTGCCTTTTTCGGTTTATGCAATGTCACTAAAGATGATTGAACAAGGAGAAGTATAACTACGTGGCCTCTGCTTTAAGGTTACTCTTGTCTGAGGTCATGTTAACAAGAATTTTTCATTATGTAGAACAGATGAGATAGGAGATACAGAAAAGGCAGTAAGGTTGACTATAGAATACTATGTCTAGTTTGCTACCCAACACATGGAGATGGGAATGGGAGAAAGAAAGAGTAATTGGCAAAAGAAAAACAATGAATTGAAGCAGGTTCCACCAGGCTTACCACCCTACACCGAGTAAGGGGGAAGGAAAATAATAGGGACAGGGCTAGAGAAAAATAAGACAACTAATGCGTAGGCACACATGCTAGTGTTCGCTTCGTATACCCTTGTTTCAAACAGCGACGTTTTGGAAGTCTGGTCCATCTTTAGTTGTCATAACTGAAGTAAGCTGTAATTGAAGCCGTTATTTAAGTATGCAAAAAACTAAAGGAGAAATATAGATTGCGAAAAAAGCCTCACTGCCCTCATTTAACAATACACACACATAGTGCGAAGTATCTCGGATGGTCAATAAATTTTGTTGCCATCAAGAACTCCAGAAGGGTTCATTTGTCGTTGATGAGCTATGAAATCAGAGTACCGAAATCTTCTCTTCAGTAAAAAACCGATCACTATGTATTCTTTATGTACATTGAAGAGTCCGGCAACGTTGTTGAATAAACAGTGGTGGAACAAGAGGCGATCTGTGGTCTATGCACATTTGCAGTTAGCGCACTTAGGTTAAAGTGCCATTCGCATACATCAGCCGTATAACATTTACAATGCGTCACCTAGCTGGAGCCGATTGTATCGTTACACTGAGAACTATTCATGGGTGGTTGTAGATATAGATATTAATTGGGTCTGTGTGACTCATCATTATTCTTCTTCCATCGCTAGTATAATATGTGAAGTATCTGGATTTCCTAGCGTACGCTCTCATGAACAATTTTATTTGTACAATAACTACGCTTCAGTATGATCTTGTGAACCTAAATGAGACCTTACGCTACTTAATTTTGTAAGATTTTGCAGCAAGTCTTGACGCCTTATATGCCATTACAAAGGGCCGGACGCTCATCGCGAAGACCACTTGAAGAGAAAAAAAGTTTTGTTTTTAACCCACAGCATCTGATGCAATTGTGCTATTTATGAGCCAGCTTAAAAGCTTACAGTGTTTCTTTAGATATAGACAGTGCAGTTTGCTAGCATCAACATGCATGTTAATTCGCTTGTAATCAAAATCCAGTTCGGCCAACAAACTGTCTGCTATGAAGTCGGTTTTATGCTGGCTCATTGTGCGAGGCCGTGTACAATTTATTTCTCCATTCTAGCTTCTCGCCAAATGAGCACAGCGGGTGCGAAATCAGCGGTCGCTCGTTCACTGTTTTCTGTAAATGATGTCACGTGCGAAAGCATGCCATTGTATTTGTGATGCCTGGTTACTTCAGTTGCAACGTAGAGGAGGCATAAACAGCAGTGAAATATTCGTCCTCGTTTCGGCAACAACTTCCGTCGTTATACCAACATGTTTCTGGTAGGCGCTAATTGTTTCGCGATTTCGATGAAGCAGTGGACGTGTGAGCGAGACGAAACTCTGGTTTACCACCACCTTTACCATTTACGAGGCCATAGGCTATAGGGGCGGCCAGCCTCATTAAGAGCGCGGCCTGGAAGTACGCCCTAATGAAGGCTCACCGTTTCCCTCTTTCATTTTCTAGCGTTTTTTTTTCAGGGTCCCTTCTTTGTCACATGATTGACAAATTGTCATTTTCGTCACGTAATATGACGGACTTTTCGAATAGGGGCCCGAATAGTTTTCCGGCCCCAAAGTAGTCATGTTTAGGCCACAGCGCATGCGCGAAACTCAAACAGGGTTTTGGTCTTGCATTGCGGACACCATCTCTCGAATTCAGCGGGAGCTCCAACACCTTCCCCGAAAGCTTTGCGCCAGAAATACCTGATGCACCACCAACTGAAGTGACGGCTCTCGGCCAAGACGTTAATGACTTAGAATAGGGGAAGTGTTCGAAGAGCCACACACCATATTCGGAAACTCTTAGCTCATGTGCGCATGTGGTTTTTTTTTCATATTTATTTTATATCTCTCTATATCTATCCTCTTTCCGACCCTTTTCCCCACCCCCGTACAGGGTAGCAAACCAGTTCGTCTAGGTTAACCTCCCTTTTTCTTCCTTTTATTTATTTCTCTCTCTCTCTCTTAGCTCTTGCTTGACTCGAAGCGAGCACGCGCGTGATACTGAAAAAAAACCACGTGTATACATTTGTATTCTGTAGAAAGCTTCAATTCTGTAAAGCGCTCACCGTCAAAGCAGCCCAACATTCTCCTAAAGTTACCTATATGTCCTATACATATGCTGCATAGTTTTACAGGAGTTAATGTATTTTACGAAACAAAAGAGGGTGTGCGTATTGTAGGATGAAATGATCATGTGGGGTGAAAGTCGATGTATCTTTGCATATTTTAGGTGGACTGAGAGCCGTATACACTCAGGATTATTTTACCGAAAAGAGCACATCTGTGGCCAAGGAGTTCGAGGATAACGAATAAGTGGTAAAGTTGGTTTCTGTTACTAAGTGGGTTGGGCGAATGCTACATAACGAATAAACAAACAAGGACTTGCCATAGCTGCACACGCTAAAGGTATAGTATAAAAATGTGGATGCAACGCTGTTATTGTGGTCGCATTTATGCGAGGGTTAAATGAAGAATGCAACCCCGTTTTCAGGTTTTCGAGTGGTCAAAAATATACAAGGCTTCCTCTTATATCCGTGCCCCTTTTTTCACGCGTAGGACTCCTGGCAATATATTTATGTCATTGTCACATCACTGTGGATTTAACATTTGGCCAGTGCACTAAAGGAAGCTATACAGTGTAACATGTGTGCGGTTCGTACACAGGGTTCTGAGTTCTATGCTGTTTTCATTTCCATGCGGTTCCATGCTGTTTGCATGGAACAGCATTTCCATGTTCCATGCTGTTTCACATTGTAAATATATATATTTCAATATCTTGAGAGCTTGAATAAAAGAGCCCTGAGGCATGTCAACGCTAAATGTATTTTTTAAATTTGAGAGGAACACATGGAAGTATTTTTATTGGCACCAGTATTTCCTACGGTGTGAGTTATTTCTAGAATTTAACGGGAGCGAAATAAAAAAAAAGTTCAATTTGTCGTATAAAGACCAGGAGTTGGGCGATGCCAAAGACGGTGTGCAGGTGAAAGTCAATGCGCATTTCTTACATTTCATAAGCTTGTTCGAACAATGAAAGAAAAAAAAAGATAGCTTCACTATCCCTTGGTAAATAACAAAGCGCGACGTGAGGGGTACGTGCCGGAGTGAAAAGGAAGAAAGGTAATACGAAACAAGCTACACGTATGTTTCCCACTCAATTCAACTCATGCCTCGAAGCTTTCGCAAAACCATGCGGTGTACGAACGCCACCTGTGAGCTCTAAAAGCGCACCGTGCAAAATTGAAATCTTCCCCACGAAGGCGTTCTGTAAGGGATTAGAATAACCTTAAAAGAGCCGCACAGGCCTTGCATCATTACACAGAACCACCCGCACACTGTAAATATAATGCTTCGGCGCGTGTCCGAAGTATCTTAGACAAAAGCCAGCAACGAGGATAGATAGGCTGTGTGGGATGGGCAATGTGTTGCGTCTGTATCCTGTGTCCGTGTTGAAACTTCCTTTAACGAATGAGCATTTTTAGCGATGTGCAAGCAAATTCAGCCGGCCGGCCTATTCATCTATTCATCCATCAGTCCGTCTATCTATCCATCCACCCATCCACCAGTCCCTCTATCTATCCATCCACCCATCCACCAGTCCGTCTATCTATCCATCCACCCATCCACCAGTCCGTCTATCTATCCATCCACCCATCCACCAGTCCGTCTATCTATCTATCTATCTATCTATCTATCTATCTATCTATCTATCTATCTATCTATCTATCTATCTATCTATCTATCTATCTATCTATCTATCTATCTATCTATCTATCTATCTATCTATCTATCTATCTATCTGTCTATCTATCTGTCTGTCTGTCTGTCTGTCTGTCTGTCTGTCTGTCTGTCTGTCTGTCTGTCTGTCTGTCTGTCTGTCTGTCTATCTATCTATCTATCTATCTATCTATCTATCTATCTATCTATCTATCTATCTATCTATCTATCTATCTATCTATCTATTGCCGCCTGCAACTGCGTGCTGTCGTGATCACCTCGTTAAATTGGGGTGGACCAAACTTAGTATCAGAGTGTAAGAAGCTCGTCCATCTGGCTGGTTTTGACACGATTAACGTGAAAATAGCGTCGCGCAAGTCATCAAACCGTTTCACACAGACACGTGTGGCACATAGCTTTATACCACGGGCCACGGAATGCAAGCGCAATAGGTGATTCACGCCTTATATCTATTCAGTAACGGCGAGAATAAACATTGGTAATTGAAATTCTATAGCGTTAGGAGAAACTGACAACAACAGCTTTGACCTAACGAATGAAAGGAATAAATATCAGGGTCCCCGCGGGAATCGAACCCAATAATTCTGCGTGGCAGTGAGTTGTTACACCACAAAGCTAATGCAAGTCTCCAGAGTCCGGAAAAAGGCATATATACGCTGGGGATGTGTTGGTGAAGTGTCAGTTGTATTTGCGGTTTATAATTTTATAAACCTTACATAGCTACTTCTATGATGCACGGGTCACGTAAGATTAACGTCAATTGTATACTTGAGCACATTCCAGTGAAGTCGGTTCACGTATCACTATCCTTGTTTAATATATTCTCGCAACGCAAGTGCTGTACATTAGTTTACCGCTTCTGTTGTTGGTAATGCCCACATTGCTTTTGGCATGGTCACACTAATGTGAAGCTCTGGTTATGTAAAACATATCTGTCAATGATAAAATATGTTGTGTAGCAGTTTAAATTATATTCTTGACTGGTGCGTGTGCTGGGGAACGACACACACAGAAAAAAAAGCGTACTAATCTGATTAACACTTGAAAAACTGCCCTTGCTTCGTGTGACCCATGTGTAAACTAGGTTCATTCTCACTGTTTTAAGTAACTGAATACAGGTATCTAAGAGTCACCTTCAACAACACGTTACCATGTAATGACCCTATTAGTAAGGCTTGCTCGTCAGCCTTAAGACAATTATGCCTTTTAAAGCACCAACTTGGGGAAGCCCCTTCCTATGTAAAATATCTCTGCCATAATACCTTAGTTTTAGGTGAACTGTAATGGACATGCGTTGTTCAGGATTCATATGCTAAAACCAATATCAAACCACTATCAATAACCTTCAGAGAGTGCAGCAGAAAGCAGTTGATAATAACTAAATTCTCAAGATATGACTCCCCCCACCAAACTTCCGAAAGCTAACCATATTGAACCTTTAGAGATAAGAACATAGAATCACAAACTAAAATTTCTTGAACTGCTTTACACGAGAAATGCACCCCTGGAGTATTCTCTATATACATCGCCGCATCAACCCTAACGACACTCCAACGTAGACAAGATGCAATAGCGCCTAACTTCACGAGAACGAATACATTTAGGAATTCTTTTTTCTAAGTACTACAATCGAATGCAATCGCATAATCCAACCAATATCATAATCTTCGTTGCTTCTGCTTTGTTTTTCAGTGTGCTCCCAAACATTTTTTCCCTTTTTTTGCTATGATGTCTTCGTTTTCTCTTTTTGATATATACTTTTTAGACGTGTCGATGGTGTGTAGTATTTCATGACTTCGGTGCAAGGAGTACGTGTCCACGGTATAAATAAATAAATGCGTAAATTAATAAATAAACCAATAAATAAATATATAATGCATTTATTTCTGTTCTGTTCAATGCTTGTATCACGGTACAACGTTTCCACATATCTTTGGCGTCATTTCTTAAGTGTCAGTTATTAAAATTACTCCACAATTATATTCTGTCTGCATTCTTCGCATAACATCGATTCCCATAATACTTGGGACTTGTTCAAACTTGTATTCATTTGTTTATTCACTTGTTTATTCATTTGTATATGAAAAATATTCACGAGATTTATTGCGCAAAAAAAGGCCTGTGCGAGAAAATACTATTAGGCAGCTTTTCTTTCTGACCTGTGATGCACAATATCTTATTACTTCGGAAACTGATACTATTTATTTTTAACCACTGGTGTAGTGCAATATACCCAATAACTGGGGATAAAAAATTGCTTTATAATGTTGTTATATCTTCCGAAGTAAAAGGGTGATGTGATCGTGGTGGCATCCAGATGGTGTCTCAAGAACAAACGCAAAAGTACCAGGACACCCAAGTATAGAGAGCGACTATGAGTGATACGGCAAATAAACCGAAGACGAGAGCGGCGCCAGACCATCACGCAGCGCCGGTGTGACAGCCGAGCAAAGCCAACTGGAAAAGCGGGTGGTATTGCGGCGGAGGCCGTCACTTCCAGATCGATTGGCAGGAGTGTGGTTCAGGCACTTCTCCCAAATAGTCGACTGCGGCAGTTGTGTATTGGGTGAATGCCTCCGGGCAATGAGCGCGTGCGCGACGCGTCGGCAGCACGCCGAGAGCATCGAGTTTCTCACTCTCGAACCCGAACCTCCACAACTTCCTTTTTCTCCTTCCCCAGAAAAGTACCGTAAACCCTCACTCTGCCTTGCCAGGAAGTGGAGACGGAGAAAATAAGTTATTGCGAACAAGTGTCGTTCAACATTACCATGGCTGACAATTTATACACGCTCGTTACGCTTAGATTTACCAACTTGGTGGAATGATTTGTTGTAACTCGTAATAAAAACGTACAGAGAGTGAAAAAGACAGAGACAAAGCATTTACTTTAAATATGTTCATCGCGGCTGGGGCCCTTCTTTCAAGGCTCCGATAGATAGAGCGGCTCGGTGGGCCTGACTTAGCGTCGTCAGTTGGCTTCGCGGGGTCTTTTCAGTGAGTCGCGCGTCCCGCGACCGTGCTTGAATTTGGTGTGTATGCCCTATGTCAACTGTAGAAGTGACTTGGTACAGCGGCAGAGACCTATGGCAAACTAAAGATGTATAAGCAGTGTTCTTTTTTAAGGTTTCCGATTTTTGTGATAGTGAATGAAAGACGTCGATGGAGCTAAAGCTTCAAATGGGTGAATTGAGTTTTTCAAATAACTGACATCCGAGAACAGACGAGAACTTATGCCAAAGGCTGGACGAAGACAAGTCTCTGTACGTGAGTTATGTCTGAAGCGGCATTGGCTGTTCACTAAATTGGCTTTATTTTAGGGGCGAAGCTCCTCAAGCCATGGGTCGTGCGTCGCTGTTATAAGTAGTAGTAGTAGTAGTAGTAGTAGTAGTAGTAGTAGTAGTAGTAGTAGGTTGCCAGTTCTCGTTTAGTCCTTGAAATGTCTGCCGAATGGCGGTACTAGTACATGATGATTACAAAGAACAAAGATGCGATATGGTGGTACTCGGAGTGTTCACTAGATGGACGAATGCACGAACGGACAGACAGACAGACAGACAAATGGACAGAGGGACGAACGGACGGACGGAAGCACGGACGAACTGGTGGACGTTTCGCCTCACTCATCATTCACTCCATGGATATGCTGCCATTTTTAACTTGCGCTTTCTCCGAAAATATGTCTTTTACACGTTCGTATACTATCCAATGGAGCAACACAGGACACGTGATACTTGGGAGTGAATTTCCTAAGTACATGAGAGAGAACCGAACCTCTGCTCTCCGTAGCTATCCAGTAGGATGCCACATCTCGCACGGGGCAGCAGTTCATACCTACTTTTGTGGTACACTTTGGCGACCACCAGTACTTGTACCACGAACATTCATGGATCACCATTATCATCTGTCCGCGTGGTCTAGGTCAAAGTAAATAAAGGTAAGCAATCGCACAACATAACATTCTTTGATTTATTCAGTGTTACTTCGGCAAACAAACATTGCTTGGTCAAACTTCGTAACTATATGCCTAACTGTCCTTTAATGATTGAAGACGCAAACTCACTTTCAGCAGGGGTGACCCCATTTTGATAGGCAAGAAATTATAGAACACTCGCGTGCTTCGTCACCCGTACTCCGCGGCAGCAGATGACGTGGCTAAACTTTTCAGCACTACGCCTCTCAAGCGTCTGCACACGCTCGAGCAGCTGCTGGCATGCGGCTGCCGCACTTGCCGAATCATGACCGCATCGCGATTCCATGTGTTACTTGATTTCCCGCAAGTCTGAAGCAGACTGTGCACTAACGCAGTCCTATTTTAGAGTTATCGCAGGAATTGGAACGTCATGTACTCGTAATGCTAGTGCTGCGGAAATATTAGTTATGTTAGACGCAAACTACTACAAACATTGTGAACAGTCACTAAATCGGAAGTAATTCACATGCAAGCGAGGTGTTATCTAGTGGCAACTAAAACACAGGTTAGGGTTAAATAATACCACTTGACGGCTACATTGTGCGTAGAAAAAAAATTACACCATTTCGCACAAAATGAAACAGCGAGTAGCATGCGAAGCAGCGCATGGGTCCATCTAAAATCGATTTTGATTGATTTGTGGTGTTTAACGTCCCAAAACCACCATGTGATTATGAGAGACACCAAAGTGGAGGGCTCCGGAAATTTCGACCACCTGGGGTTCTTTAACGTGCACCCAAATCTGAGCACACGGGCCTACAGCATTTCCGCCTCGATCGGAAATGCAGCCGCAGCAGCCGGGATTTGATCCCGCGACCTGCGGGTCAGCAGCCGAGTACCTTAGCCACTAGACCAGCGCGGCGGAGCTCCACTTAAAATTTTGTTAATCGTGTTAACACGTCCTTGCAAGTGAAGCGCACCTTGAATTCACTGCAGTTTTTGATGCTGCTGCTATTCCCGAAATCTCGTTGAAGCACGCCACGCGGGTTTGTCACCACGCGATGCAAGGGCAGTCCATCGCGCGTCCGCAGAATCTCGTTCTCTGACAGCATCATGTGGTTGCTGGGAGGGTGTAAGGGGAGGGGCCAATGCCCATTACCCAACGTCTTACACAGGCCGAAACACGCTAGCGTTTTCTGGCCGTGCTTAAGCCAGCTATAGAGTTTCCTAAACATACACTAGAGAGAACCCTCGCGCTAGTGTCTATGGGAGTTGCGACGCATAGCGCTTCAGCGACCATGGGAATTATGGGTATGACATAGATTCGATTATTTTTCGTACTTTACGATCGTTCTGGCTTCGCGTGGCTTGAGGCTGCTTTGTCACGAAACAGCAATCGGTATATGTTTGACAGTTACGCTTCACCAGTGAAATCGTTTAGGCTTACGTACCCCTTCGAACCAGGTCACGAATTGGAAAAGGGTTTGTTCTTTTCGCCGGAACAATACCAAAACACAGTAATAAACGAAGCCACAAGTGCGTTTGTCGCCCACACCGCAAGTACAAAGACGAGGCAAATTTATGTCATACCCGTAATTCCCGTGTTCGAGGAACCATTCCAGTGCCAGTGTCCCTCTAGTTTGTTTTACGAAACTTTATGGACCAGCTGTTCCGAATACGCCGTAAGGATGTCACGCTGCACACCGCATGGAACTCTATCACAAGCTGCTTCGCATCTACAAAGACCACTGTATCTGAATGGGTTGAAATAAGCAAAAACTTGAATTCGCAAAAAGCTTGCAACCAGATTAAATGATTTACCGTTATCGACAACCGGACTATAGAATTTTATATGGTGGCACCAGCGTTTAAACAACAAAGATGCTCTCAATTTTTACATTTTTTCTATGGTAAAGAGCGAGAAGCCTTTCTAGAACTTCGGTGCTATGGCAGATTGAGGAATATTATATACTCAAAAAAACAGAAAAAAAGTTGGAAAATTTTTAAAGAGATGCAAGAGAGATGCAAGATGACAAGACGGATAACTTGAACGCGTTTATTTCGAATCAGGGCCCACGTTTGAAGAAGTGTTCTAGCCGGCTTTTCTTTGAAAAAAGTCGACTGTTCTTTCACACTTGGGAGTCTTTTGTACACGCTTATCGGGTTTCGCACAATTTCGAGAAGCTTTTCATACACCACTTTTACCCTATAGTAGGAATGGTGAGCGAATGCAAGTAAACGCTTTGTATAGCAGTCGATCGTGCCTGCTGTGCCGCCCCCGGCAAACAGTGTCTGTTGCATAATGGCTCACCCATGCGGAAGAGAAAGAGCTGATGCATCGGAAACCAATAAGCGTGGAATCATGACGACAAAAAAACATAAAAATAAGCAACAAATGAACATAACTGGATGCACAAACTTCTTGCCGCGACTTTTGGAAGAACATTAGGGAAGCAATATTCTCATATGAATGCGCCGAGATATGTCTTAGTCTGAGCGGCTTGGAGCAGCAAACAGAAGCTGCCACGTTTGAACTGGAGAAGAGCGGCAGTTCTTTTTTTTTTTTTTTGGGGGGGGGGGGCTCTGCTTTGCGGTGGTCATTCTCACTTTAATGGAACAAGGTATTTTCGCATAATGAATGCTCCATCTACTGTATCTGGCCGCTTTTTCTGACATTTCCTGACAAAATTAATGAACTTGGTTGGATTTGATTTCCGAAGGAACTCGGTGAGGGCATGACGTTTTTGCACTGGTCATGGTTGTGATGAATAGAGTTGGAAGATCGAATTCTTCTCGCTATGATGGTGAATAAGTGAAATTGCAAGAACTTGTGGGCAAATTTTGATTTGAGTGATGCTTTGAAAAAGCTACGACAAATTGCTCCTCCCGAGAACCCCGCATAAAACATGTTGAATCTTGAAGCTGTTGGTACACACGCCAAATAAAAAAGCAAAGCAAAGCTTGACCGCATTCAGATGTGCTGCTCTTTTTTCGCCCCTTTTTGTCCTGTCTATCTGTTTCATTATTGACGCCCCGATTTCGCACCGCGAAAGAACTGGAATAAAAGCCTCAGTATCTAGCCCTATTCTAAACAGTCTCTGTGCTAGTCTATAAGTTACTGCTCTATACGTTCCGTCTCGAACTGTTCCTTATGAATATCACCTGGATGTTGAAAGTGGACGCACGATGGCGCAGGATGTTGACACGTTGAATTACAAGCTTTACCACCACGATGAGCTGGTCATGTGCCCGTGCGTGTCGTCTCCACAGAGCTTGTCGTTTGAAAGTGCTTTCTGGCATTAGTGGGTTGCCTTCGGATGTGGCATGCCTTATACGTATCAATGTTTTTTAGTATTTTTTAGCATGAGTTCTTTCTCTGTGCGTAGATACTTGCGTTACTGTTGCTGTCTGAACAGCGTTTTCTTCCAGTCTTACAAGCATATTGAAAAGTGTTTGCATGTTTTATTTCGACATTGTCAGGCGTAGCCAGCTTCGTGGTGCGCTTGATTTTGTTCATGTTTCAAGTGCGCGGATTCTAAGGGTGAACCAGAAAACCTACTTGGACCTTCCACAGCTACAAACACTGTGCTCCCAATGCACAGCCAAACGCTCGTCAGACCACACGCAGACATGCAGCTCGTCTTGCGGCACTAGTCTGCTTCCCTGGTGGGCTCACTTATTGCTCCCTCGTCCGCCTTCGGTTCCGATTTTACTTGAGCCGCAATGTAGAGAAAAACGCCAGTGTGGTGATTTGTTATCACGCAAGCTTGACTGCTTTTTGTCACGAAAGTCACGTCGAGCGGGTAATCAGATTTGGATCGAATCGTAAAAGAAAAAAGAAGCACCTCATCGGGAACGCATACAGGGTCAACGACTCCGAACGTGATTATTGACTGACCTGTAGTCTTCCATGTCTGAACTTATTTTGAGTGTTAGTAAATAATTTTATCTCAGGAAGATCTTCTGTCACAATACTTTTGACTATATATAGACAGCTTGCTTATTCTACGTGCGGCTGCTATATATCGTGAACTTTTTCTACAGCAAAGCTTTAAAGACTCGGATATGGCACTGTCTTCGTGTCTCTAATTTTGTGCTCTAAACCAAGTTCCCAATGAATTCCAACCAACTGGCCCAACTCGCTGTCTTACGGCTGTATAAAAGAAAACACCAATTCCGGGCGGAGCAACTTGGGGGGGGGGGGGCTGGGATTATCATATGACGTATGATGTCATCGTGCTGTCGTCATTAGCTTATGTCGCTAAACATAACGCAATGAAAAGAGTGTGTAGCATCACTGTCTAAGCATAGCCATGTATTGCAAGGGGGTGGTTAAAAGAAGTGAGGCTGAAGGTGAGAGAAAGATTGAAGAAGTACGATATCATTGTATGCTGCCTTCATAAGTCACCGCTTGGCGTCCAGCACGTCTCGGCTCAGAAGGATGAAAAGAAATATGGATGTGGGTAAAGCATTGCACAGGTACACAGGGCGTTCCACATAACTTGAGCCGAGAGTTTGAAAATGAAATACACTTCAGTGGCGAATTGAACCAAACGCGCACTACTCGCACTAGCCTGTAGGTACTTAGTCTATTTTTTATTCCTCCCCATACTATAAACAGTAATTTTTATTTACCTATTTTTAAATATGGACTGGAAACCCAAAATAAGAACACTGAAATGTAGGGAACTTTCAGAAATCACCGACTAAGTTGTTTTTTGTACGATACGTCTAGCGCTGTTATTTTTTCTGCGTTGTAAAGAAAGCCTATAGCAGTGCGCTCGTGGTCTGTCACAACGCTTCTCTTCTTGTTGCACGGGCTTTCTTTACAACGTAGAAAAATTAAGAGCGCGAGCATATCGTACAGGAAAAAAATTAGTTGGTGGTTTCTGAAAACTCTCTACATCTCAGTGTTCATATTTTGGGTTGCTAGCCCATAAATAAAAAAATGGGTAATTAGAATTAATAAATAATTAGTATTGTGAAGTATAAATTTAGCCTGAGTACCCACAGGCTAGTGCGACTAGTATGCGTTTGGTCCAATTCGCCTCCCAAGTGCCTTTCACTTTCAATTTCTTGACTCAAGTTATGTGGGACACCCTGTGCATGGTGTCATGCAGTGAAATAGCAGTGCACAGCATGGTATAAAAAGACAGCGAGGATGGGATGTGATACTGAGGAGGAGAGAGATGGAAAGGGGTGAGGCTGAGGCATAGCTAAGCCATGTAAGAGGGTACGCAGGCAAAATTATGTCATCATTCTCGTTATCATCATCAGCCTGACTACGCCCACTGCAGAACAAAGCCCTCACCTGGGCCCAGCTAGTCAACTCGGTCCTGTTTTTGCGGTTGCCACTTTCAACCCGCTAACGTACAGTTTAGTATAGTTAAGGTGCCGAAGAGAGAACTGGAGGTGAGGAGGTCAGAAAGGGCGAAGAGAGTATGCTGTCATCGTATGCTGTCGTTACATGATGTCGCTTGGCGCTACGCAGGGAAATCCTTGTATAGCAATAGCCAGTATCGGAAAGGTGTCCGAAAGGAGTGATTATGAGGAGGCGGAATTGAGAAAGAGAGAAGTACCGCCCAGCATAGCTATCTATGGCGTTACGCAGGAAGTACCTTGTATAGTATAGCCAGGTACCACATGGTACAGTAAGTTCGCGGTAAAGAGAAGAGAGTGAAGAGAAAAAGAGGAGGGGAGATGGCAAAGTATAGGATAGTCATGTATGATGTCACGCTGCAAACACTACTTATTCATAGCCATTTATAGCATCGCCATGCGTGGAACCGGGTGTGCAAGGGTAGTGAGAGTGAGGGGTAGTGGTTAGAGGGTGAGGTAGTGAAGAATGAGAGGATAAAAGAACAAAACATAGCATAGCTACGTATAGTACAGTAAGCAAAGACTGAAAAACGATATATATGGTTAGGAGGAGTGATGTAAGGTGATTCGCCGGAAATGCAGGAGGGGGGAGTGCGCCCTGACATCCCAAATGAAGTTTTACTTTCCCGCCGTGTAAGACCTGGAGATTGCACGTTTAGAACGGCAGCGTTTGCTTGCCCGTGAGAGGGCTTCGCTTTCATGTAACGTCCGTTGTGAACCGTGGAAGCAGGATAGCCTGCAGTCCCGGTCCTTTTTTGATATAATTATGGACTCATACAAACGCCCTCACGTGTGCACCAACGCTAACACACAGATGTCTATACACATTAACACAGAGCACACCCTCTCACTGATACCAGACGTAAACACGCAATGTGTACGCTTCACATTGTAAATGTCTGAGCACGTGAACTGCAATGCGTTCCCTAACTTAACATCGGTGTTAATCAGCAGTCATTGCTTCCCAACCAACCACGCATGCTGAATGTAGGTGAACTCTCCAATATTGATATAATCATTACTTTGATGCGATTGAGCCAGATATCACTATACGTTGGTGGCAAACCTCAAATTTATTAACAGAATAGGCTTTAAATTAAAACACATTCGGCAGTACTAGCTGTGGGCCACGCACGCGTTGGAGCTAGTAGACCATGGTACTCTACCTGTTCGCGGGCTGTTTGGACAATCCTTAGTTGTTCATGGACATCACTGCTTTTGACGGCTTCTTTCATGTTCTCTTCTTTGACGAAAAATCATTTTTCAACGCTTAACATTGCCAGAGAATGTGTACTGATTAGCAAAACTCTTCATAGCATGAAGGAAAGTGTGCATTTAGGTCAGGAGCAAGGCGACTAGATCAATTTTTGCTGAGAAATATTTTGTTATGCATCAGTTGGCGCCTCAACAGAGCTCTAACAGATCAAAATTTAAACCATCATTGTGCTCTGTCTTTCATGCAACGCATTGTCTGGATACAGTTTCAGCCCGTTGTCAAGTCGTGAGGCAGAGTAACGAGAAAACATTTTAGCGCAAGAGCATCAGACAGCTGGTTTCGCGAAAATTCCGGCGTCTGTGCTGGGGACATTCGTCGCGTCGTTTATGATTGTGTTTGGAAAAGTAGTGTTCACTATGTCCTAAGAGAGAAAATTCCACTTAGATGCAAATAAAAATAGGAGCTGAAAGGTGTTTTCCACTTAGGCTATTTTGCGGCACAGGAGATTCCCACAGTGGAAGTATGGTCATAGAGTATGGCATGGTAGGCTAGCACACGGAAAGGCGAGAGAGAGAGAGAGAGAGAGAGTGTGTGTGTGTGTGCGTGTGTGTGTGTGTGTGTGTGTGTTGGCAAATATAGCGATAGCCACCATCTCTGAAGGGCGAAGGTTAAGGATGTCTAAATTTTTAAATGCGAGGAACTTCTTAGCAAACATAAGCTACTTTGAGCGTATCTATCTATCTATCTATCTATCTATCTATCTATCTATCTATCTATCTATCTATCTATCTATCTATCTATCTATCTATCTATCTATCTATCTATCTATCCACCTACGACTTTTAGCTTTCCTGGCCGTTGCGATAATGGTATCGATACCAAAACTGGTACAGCATAACATGAGTGTATGACGAGCTTACGGAACTGGTCATAACATGAAAATCATGTCCTGTTTGTCATAAATGTCATTATTTACATTCAATGGTCTTGCTAATCTTGTAGTGGTTCCGTTCACAAGACATATTGCAAAACTGGTTTGGTATGGCATGACTGCATGGCGAACATAAGTGATAGACCCTAACGTGCTAATTAGACATGTATGTCATGTAAGTCATGACTGCACGCTTTACTCATAGCGCGCTTACTGCCGCTTCGCAAGCTATACATATACGATGCCAAATTTAGAATCATGTGACGTGAATAGACGACGAAGGTAAATGACACGTCCAAACATGAAAATTATGATAAGCGTGTCATGTAAAACAGGACAACACGCCACGCTCATAGCATGCTCGCGGCTCTTTTGCTGGCTCCACATATACCAAACTTGGTATGACGTGACGTGAATAGACGACGAAGGTGAATGACACGTCTAAACATGATAATCATGACATGCGTGTCAATTAAAACATGATGACTACATGCAACGCTCATCGCGTGCTCGCAGACGTTTCGCTAGCTCCATATATACCAAATTTGGTATCCCGTGACGTGAATAGACGATGAAGGTAAATGACACGCCCTAAACTATATAATTATGACATGGAAGTCATATACTGCATAATCTACGTCCGCCTGGTAACGTCGGGCTGATTCTAGCGTGACATATTTACTTTCCCCATTCTTTTGTTTGCATATCGATTCCCACTGTACATAGAATCTGCCATCTTTTTCTTAATGGCGTTGCGCATTTGAATGCTGCTTCTGAACACAGATGAAGCTTTGAAAGAGTGTTATGCGAGCTTATCAGTGCCCGTCCTTGAAGCGCTATTGGTCATATATAAACCATTGTAGTGAACTTCTGGAAATGACAAAACAATTATGGCTGTTTTGTGAACCTAGTTCAAACGTTCTAAATTGTAACTCTTTTCCTGCATTTGTTACGGAAGTAAACCTAGGGTTAAGTACAAGCAAAGTCCATGCCTTTGTTCTAGAGAACAAATCCATACCATCAAAGTTGAAATTCCTCTGTTAAGCTTTCCGTGCCAGTGAACGTCACACCAGTGTGAGTGATAAATGTAATATAGCTAAACATTGCTCGCGTATGGTAAACACCAGTAACTCTCGTACTAAACCAGCAGCCGACATAAGCTAAGAGCGTAACGTACGAACACCACAAGATCCATGTCACCTCCGAAGTGCCCAATGCTGGTCATGCTAGCAGACACCAGCGACGCATACAAAAAGTTCCTGTCTCGTTGTTTGACCACTACGCAGGGCGGCTCTGTTCACTGACGTGTGCTCTCTCGCCGAACAAGATTGACGAGCAGGCTTTGTTGGTACCGTGTTTATTTACAGGCCTGACGGTGCCCCGTCTTTCTTGCAGTTTTTATTATTGAGTCTTGAATCGGTATACGTATTACTGCTTACCCGAGTTCGTTTGTTTGTTCTTGCTGATGAGATGTAATAGAGCCCGGTGGTGCATATATTTGGTTGGGAAAAAGAAAACCAATCACTTCCTGTAACCATGTATCCCGATCCTGTGTCTGCTTTCAACTGTTTTTGTTAGCGCGTACTTCTGATGTACAAGTTCTTTATAAGGATTGACAGCATTAGCAAGCTTCCGGGAACACTTCGCACAGGAGTGAGGTCTTGCGAGCTCTCTCTGACATGCTGCCTTTCTAATGAACATCCTGTCAAGTTATAACTCCCTTGCTGCGGAAGGATTGACGACCTTCCACTACAATATTTTTTTTATTTTATCTAGAAAATAAACAAAATTATCGTTGCTTGCGCTCAAAATGAAATACTACAGAGACAAAGAAGCTGACTAGGGTACCTATGCAGTACTCGTTTTTGTTCTTTTGCTAGGTTTTCAGAGTTTTTTCTTCATCGCCTCCTCGATTTTCTTCATGTTCTTGCTCCTCTCTGTGTGTCTTTTTATGTCTGTTTATTTCTGTTTATTTGCTCTTCTCTTTAGTGCATTTCTCCTATTTTCTTTCTTCCGCTTTCGCTCCTTTCGCTATTCCTGTCTAATTCTTTTTCTTTGTTGCAACTTCTGTCTTTATTTCTCTGCGGTCCAAGCCTCATAATCTCTCTCTGTTTTTCAGTTGCTTGCTCTTTCTTTCTATTCATTTCGCTTTCTCTCGCTTCATTCATTTCTTTCCCTTTTCTTTCGCCCGTAATTTCCCAATCCGTTCTTTTTCTCTCTGTATTTTTTTCTGTTCTGTTCTTTCTTATTTTTTATGATGTGATTTACTCTTCCTCTCCTCTTTTTCCTGGTGTTCACAATCAGATGTCTGCTTTTTACGATAACTTCACTTTACTAGTCCAGTGCTACAAGGAAGGAAAATAGAGGGAAAAGAAAGGCAAGGAGGTTAACCAGCCTCTAGGCAGCCGGTTTGCTACCCTGCGCATGGAGGAGGATGGGGGAGATGAAAGAGAGCAGAGAGGGAAGATAGAAACAGCACATTTGGCAGCACATGCGCGCACACTCAGTCATAGTCCAGTCTTGTCTTTCGCGGTGTGTGACATTGCTGTTACAGTCACTTGTTCAAGTCGGTGTCGCGTAGGAATTTCAACAGAGCTTTCGTCGCCTTCTGTTGCAGTGTCTTCTCTCGGGCACTTGACAGAATAGTGCCCACAGATATTTGGCTGTTGTCGATGCGCGCAAAAGCAGACGCCAGTGACTGTCTCTGGATTTCATACAATGGACAGTCACACAGGATGTGGTGTAGCGTCTCTTCGCAATGACAGGCATCGCAGAGAGCGTTGTCGGCCATTCCTATGACAAAGGAGTAAGATTTTGTAAATGCCACTCCTAGCCATACGCGATGAAGTAGGGTGGCTTCTCTTCGGTCGAGTCCAGTGGGCATGCGGAGATCCATCAAATAGGACAGGTGGTGTTGACGATTCGTATCGATGCTTGGTGGGCACCATAGTGAAAACGTGATTTCACGCGCAAGTCGTCGAAGATTACTGGCAGCATCAGTCCTCGAAAGTGGTATGGCTTCTTTTCGTGTTCCTTCAAGGGCTGCCCGCGCGGCAGTATCGGCATGTTCGTTTCCTATGATGCCGCAATGACTTGGCAGCCATTGAAGCGTCACATGATGCCCTTTCTTGAGTAAAGTGTGGAGAAAGCATCGAATTTCGAAAACAAGCTGTTCGTACGGGCCGCGACGCAGTGCTGAGAGCACAGATTGTAGGGCAGCCTTTGAGTCGCTGAAAATCGACCATTGTTGCGGTGGTTCCCGATTGACCACACAAAGTGCAGCGCGCAAAGCAGCTAGTTCCGCTGCTGTAGATGCCGTGGAGTGGTCAGTCCTAAAGCTGATGGTAACACCTCTTGCTGGGATAACTACTGCCCCTGACGAACACTGGTGGTTCGTGGAACCATCGGTGTATACATGTATGCTGTCTGAATATTTCTCGTGCAAAAGAAGAAGAGACAGTTGTTTCAGCACGGGTGACGAAAACTCAGATTTTCTTCGGATCCCTGGTACACTAAGATGCACTGTGGGTCGAATAAGACACCAAGGTGGTATGGATGGTTTAGATGCATGAGTGAAGCCCGAGGGAAGTTTATCGTTGTATTTCACGATAATTTTGGCGAACGATGCTTGGCGCCTCTCTGAAGGCAACAGTGCAAGGTGATGGCCGGGGGCACGTGCGAAGTGTCGGATGTGCGTTCTCAGGACTTCTACAACAATGTGAATTTGTATCGGATAGTCACCAGCAATTGCAATTGTTGCTTCTGTTGACGTACATCTTGGCAGACCGAGGCACACTCTCAGCGCTTGGGTTTGTACTGTATTAGCCTATACAGTATTAGCCTATGGTATGCGCTGCTGTAGTGTGCCTGCATAACCCAGGGGTGAAGACGTTCGCCTGTAGGATTGAGGACACGTGGGTTTCGAATCTCGCCTCGTGAAGACTTTTTTTCGCGAAGAATTTCTCTCTGTCACGGTCTTTGTTTCTCCTTTTCTCCCTTCTTTTTGTTTTTTCTCCCCTCTCTTTCTTTCCTTCTATCTATCTGTGATCGTTCTGCCACTGATCCGTGTTATAACAAGCTGCAACGAATTAATCGTCACACGTGTTCTGGACACGAGGCAGAAGAAGACGACGAAGAAAAGATGTAGAAAGCAAAACTCTTCAATATTACCAGTTTCAACAATGCATACAGCAACCCGGACACGCCTGTGACCGATTTAGCTGCTGCTTGAAGATTTTACCTCCATCGGGCAACAGTGACACAAAAACAAGAGTGTCATGGTGCCATGACGTTAGTATACCAGTCTAGAGGATAAGCTTTCTATTTGATCCATGCATTAAAACCTACAATCGCATGGGTGCCGTCATGATGGAGCGATACTTGGCTTCCGGATGGGTTCACTTGCACTCGCCATTGCATGCTTCGATCTCCCCTGGCATTTATATCTGCTTCTTTTCTCTCTTTCATCGCATTTAGAGACTGTCACATAAGGTTGAGCTGCCGGCTCATGACAACAACAACTTTCACCTACAGCGATAATTCTTCATTCGCTGTAGGTGCATTTTATCGACCCCCAAACTCGGACTACAAAACACTTCAGTCGTTAAATGAGATTATCTCGGAAGTTTCAAACCGAACATTCCTTCTTGCTGGTGATTTTAATTTGCCAGACTTAGAATGGCATGATGGAATATGCGTACGAGGCGCTGGGTGCCGCGCAAACATAGAAATGAAAAATATAATAGACAACTACGGCCTTACCCAGTTTGTTACTAGCCCAACTAGAAATAATAACCTTCTTGACCTTGTGTTCTCAAATTCACCCAGGTTGGTGAATAATGTCAATATTATTCCAGGAATCAGCGACCACATGGCTGTTGTTGCAGAAATCAAAAAATAATGTAAAAACACCTCAAATAGTGCGGCAAGAAAGGTTTTTCTGTCCAGTAGGAGTGACTACACAAGAATAGTCGAAAAGCTAGAAGATTATTTGCCCGTGTTTGAATGCCTAGCTGAACACTACTGTATGAATGATTTATGGCTTAGCTTTAAGGACAAGTTGTTAGCACTCGTAGATAAGTATATACCTGCGAAACAAGCCGGAAAGCTTCACAAACGCAAGAAGCCATGGATGACGTCCGGTATTTTGAGATTAATCCGGAAAGGGCGACGGGTTTTCGGTAAATTAAAGAAATCTGGAAGCAGTGACCACGTGAAAGAATTACAAGCATTAACGGAGCAGTATAAATCATGTGTGGAAAGCGCAAAAACGAAATATTTCGAAGGGCTCAGCAATAAAATGAAAACTAATTCAAAGTGTTTCTGGCATTATATCAAAGAGTGTGGGTCTGATCATGTTGGAGTGGCTGAACTAAACTTTAATAACATGGTTGTAGTTGATGAGGAAGCAAAAGCTACCTGTTTAAACAAATATTTCTAGTCTGTGTTCTTGCCCAAGCTTGACGTTCCTTCAAAACCACACCCAACCACGATTCCGCCGATGCCACCGGTAGAACTGAGTGTCCGTGGCATATGTTCTCTTCCAGAAAACCAAGATGAATCCAAAGCAGTTGGTCCTGATGGCATCTCTCCTCGTATTCTAAAGCGATGTGCACTGCCAATTTCCCCTTACCTTTATATAATTTATTCAAAATCCCTTTCAACGGGAACTCTACCCGAAGATTGGAAAATTTCTCATGTTGTTCCGGTTCATAAGGGTGGCTCAAAAAAAGATGTAACAAATTACCGACCCATTTCATTGACGTCAGTGGCATGCAAAATTTTCGAGCACATTTTATCCAAGCACATATTGACCCATCTTACTGCTAATAATGTATTAATAAATGAGCAGCACGGTTTTCGTAAAGGTTTTTCTTGTACGACGCAACTTGTAGAGTTCTTTCACGAGCTGGCTTCCAACGTTGATGAAGGTGGACAAACAGATTATGTGTTTTTAGATTTTCGAAAGGCCTTTGACACCGTGTCACACTCCCTTCTCCTGGCTAAATTACAGACTCTAAATTTCGACCCAAATGTGTTCATCTGGATAACCAATTACTTGCTGAACAGGCGTCAATGCGTTCTTTTAAATGGGAAGTGTTCATCCTATGTTAACGTTACATCAGGCGTGCCCCAAGGCTCTGTCCTTGGGCCTCTCTTATTTCTTATTTTTGTAAATGATATTTCTGTGGGTATTTCGTCGCGCATGCGTTTATTTGCCGACGATTGTGTGTTATATCGACAGGTTCAGAAAGAAGGTGACTGTGCTTATTTGCAGAACGATTTGGATTGTATTGTACAGTGGTGCCAGAAGTGGCAAATGACGCTAAACTCCAAAAAGTGCGTTCATATGCGTGTTTCCAAAAAAAATAAACCAATAGTAACGGCGTACACCATATATACGCATACTGTTATTACCGAACCAACATGCAAATATCTTGGCGTTGTTTTGTCGCATGACTGCTCATGGAATGCCAATGTTGATCACGTTGCTGGCAAAGCGGCAAGGGCTCTAAACTTCATTCAGAGGAACCTAAGATTGGCACCCCGAACATTAAAAAATACAGCCTATCTCACATGTATTAGACCGATTTTGGAATACGCATGTCCTGTGTGGGACCCGATGCAGGCGAACTTGATTGATAAGCTTGAAAAAATACAAAATAGAGCTGCGCGGTTTGTTTTAGGGCGGTACGAGCGGAGAGACAGCTGCAGTGCTGTGAAAGCTGAATTGGGTTGGGAATTGCTTTCTTTACGCAGGAAAAAACTGCGTTTGAAGTTTTTCTTTTCTGTTTTTCATGGGCGGACTGGGATTGACCGTCATAACTATTTCAGTGAACCCAGTTACATATCTAGTCGACATGGCCACCGACGCAAAGTGAAAGAATATCGTGCAAGAACGACCATGTTTTATAATTCCTTTTTTGTGATGACCATTAGAGATTGGAACCGGCTGCAAGACAAGCAAGTGTGCTGTATAAACGAAGAATTGCTTTATTCCAGTCTGTAACCCCCCTGCTGTAACGCCTTTTTGAGCAAAGCGGGGCACTCAACGAATAAAGAATAAAATAAAGAACAACAACAACAACAACGACGACGACGACGACGACGACAACAACAACAACAACAATAACAACAACAAAGAGAGAAGCATAGATGAGGAGACGCTACGATTCACACGACGCGCAAGCAAGCTGGCCCAATCGACAATATCGGCTGCTTGGCCATGCTCTAGCCCTGAAATATATACCATCGGGGATGGTGGCACCATTTATTAAAATGAACTTCAAACTTCAAACGCTTCTTCCCGCACGCAGAGAGTTCTCTAAATGATTATATGTAGTTAATGTAAACAACACACAATTTCGTCCATTTATAATACGCGAACATGCATGTTTCTTATTGATACTATACGGAAACTTGGGTGTTTTATACTTCTATATTAGGAGCTCCTCTAAAACTTTGTAAAGACACCAATGACAACTTTTCTAGATGTCAGTGCTTTGGTGGTTATAGCTTTTCCAGCCCAGCCTTTCCTCTAGCGTCTGTTATATTAACTCTACGCATGGCAACGCCCCCCTACGCGTGCTTTTCGCAATTTGCTCAACGCTGCACGCATCTCTGGCATCGATGAGAGTGATGACTGATTTTTTTTGTTCAACAGTCGTCACGACTGTCTGCGAAACACCAATAATTTTATGTTATGGTGTATCTTAATTTCGATACAATGGAACTATGGGAAGTTTCGCCATTTGAGTGATTGAAGAACTCTGGTAGAAAGCACCTCCCAATTCGTAATGACGATCATTTCGGTTTCCGACAAAAAAAAATTACGGCGAGCTTCAATAGCATCACTGTTAAAAAGAAGAAGAGTGTGTAACGAATAAAAAGGTGTGTAATTCGAAGAGCAAACTTAAATAAATAGAAAAAAACACATGAGTCTTGTTTGCATTATCAGGCGCCTCCGCTCCACAATCATCAAACGCGTCCGTTAAAAAATATAACAGCCGTGCTGTTTCTTGGGTCATATGAGAAATATCAAACGGGGATTTTTCCGACGGGCTTTAAAAATACACTGGAAACGTAGGCAGGATGCTCAAGTAAACCTCAGGTGCTAGAGAAGTTTCGGCTGAGGCTTATGTGGGAATTATTGTGTCCTTGTGTTTTACGCACATCCCAAAATACCGCTCAATAGGACGCCTCTTATCCGGGAGGCCTTTTCTATCAAATCACAGCAGGCCAGTCAACAAGGGAGGTCTTGTCAGGGTATTTTCAATGTTATAATGTTATCAATTGAAGGCATAGAGAGAAATGCGGAACTTGTTCATCCATTGACATTCTAGAAATATACTTGGTTTTGTGTTTGTAGCTGCTCTAAATACGTTTAAAATGTACAATCGTTTTAACATTCGGAAAAACGTGAATACAGTTCTTGCATAGGACCATTACGCTAATACAAAAACAGTGCTGTGGGTAGAAATAATAGGCCTGGTTTGAATTGTGCCGCGCTGCACTATCAATTAAGCTTCTTGTAGTTTAGACATTGGTGCCTCGCTACTTCTTGTCAACGAAACTGGCGTATTTGACACATTAATCACATCAGACAATACGTGTACGCGAAGGTCAGAATGTCACAATGAGCAGTTTGTCACAGAATATGGAACTCACGTGCATGATGTACACCAAGTTGGATGGCAAACATAAAACCCAGTTTATGCTGTTTTGAATAGTACTGTATAAGCATGTTCGTAATGTACGATCAGAAAAAACTAATGCACAAGAAAAATCGCACATGAAATAAATTAGAAATGGTAGATGTGATGGTGGTCACTCGAAGATTCATTTCGTTACAGAAAAACACTTTAGAGGCCCACATCTTCGAGTAATATTTTTCTTGATAGTCTTATGGAATGAAAACTGGTGGCTACTTGAAAAATAATGACTTATAATAACGTCAAATCCAAACAAAGCTTTCATTTCACGAAGCTTCGTCAACTCTTTTGTTATCCCTGAACCCCATTTCTTTTGTCTGACATCGTTAGGAGATTTCGGAGGTCCTGTTAATGTTATAGTTATTTGAAGCGAGAGACTGCATAATTTTGAAGCGCTCCGAATGTAGAACTAATGACCAGATAAATTGTTATTCAATTCAAGGTAGGTTTCCAAATTTTTTCGCAATTACCATATCACATGCAGTGAAGCGGAACAAACTAATTAAGACGATATGGTAGCAAACGATGTTAAGCCGTGGAGTGAGGCGTCTACCTGTTCATGCAGTCACTCGCTAATTGAGAAACGTAGACTTAATGGCGTCTCGTGGGAGCGAGCTCTCGAATCAACGCCACTGGTTCTCTAAACGGCAGTTGAAAGCTACGCAACTCTCACCATGGCTTTTCGCTCGTACCTTCAATGGATCTCCACAAATAAACAATCAATTCCAGAATGCGGTAAACTTTCCTAATTTGGCATAATTAGTTCAGCGTGCGCATAGGTTCGTGCGCACTTCGCAGGGTCTTTTTCATGATATCACTGATAATCGAGAACGAACGTGTTCTCCTTAGTCGGAGAAGAAAAGAGAAAAGTTACAATGGGCGCATTTTAGCAGCACGGATAATGTATGCAAAGTTGTTCTTCTAAAACGCACAGGGTATAGGAAGGCCTGTAGTAAAGAGAACACGTGATATTCAGTTTGCATAGAAAGAGGCAATGAAGTTCATTCTCTGTGCATTCGTGCCTCAGAAGAATGCATGGGAGGTTTGAAGCTTCGTACTAGGTAATTATAATATATTTGCCACTATATCTGATTTTAGCTTGATGCCCCGAGAACCAGAGAGAACCGCCCCAGTGGTCGTTGGTTGGTCGGTCGGTCGAGTATTATCAACTGTCCTCTGTGACCAGGTGCAACGTCATCAAGCATTGCAGTGACTACGCATGCGCAAGCCTGCCCTGCCTCTGTACAAATACACCGGCATCACGCAATAAAGCGCTCTTTCGTTTCCTGCTGCATGACTGTCCACATGGTGTCAGAAGTGGTTCGTTGGATACCACCGTAAGTCGGCAATGAATGAACCCACCGGCCGGCCGCAAACGCCCGTCGCGAGAATGACGTCAACGCTGCTGCAGCCACCGAGGCCACTAGACTTGTCTGGGGACATGTTTTACAACTGGACCACATGGAAACGTGAGTTTGACCTTTTTGCTACGGCGACGGGACTGAGCAGGCAGCCTAAGGATGTTCAAGCCGCAACCCTTTTGATGACAATAGGCGAAGACGCGAGAAGAACATTCTACACTTTCAAGTTCGACAGCAAAGACGATAAAAAAGACCTCGGAATAGTTTCAGCAAAGTTCAAGGCGAATTTCAAGCCGCCTGAGAACCTCACCTTTAACGAATCCTGATTTGGCTCCAGGGACCAACAAGAGGGAGAGTCGTTCAATGACTGGCTTACGGAGCTGCGAATCCTCGTGGGGCGATGCGAATTCGGTGAGCTTGAGGAATGGCTGATTCGGAGCAGGATAATTCTCGGCATCAATGATAAGGATTTCCAGCAGAAGCTTCTCTCGGAAAACCCCTCGTTTTCAAAAGTAGTGCAAATGTGCCGCGCAAAGGAACAAGCAATAGGACAACTACTAGAAATCAGAGGCAGAACGGACAACCCGACAATTGCCGCAGTCACAGAAAATACAGCGCCTTGCACGCGCTGCGGTCTTAAAAAACATCAATATGGAAAATGTGCGGTGCAGGGCAAACGCTGCAACAATTGCGGCAGAAGCAATCATTTCGCTCGTGTGTGCCGTCAGCCAAAGCTAACGCCTAGATCGACCGCACGAGAAGTAAAGCACGTCGTTTTGGCAATTGAAGACGAGAATTTTTTACAATCCCTAGAAGCGTATGCTATCTCCAGTGAGGACCGTTGGTCGGCGGAAATTGTTATCGCAGGTTCAGCGGTTGAATGCAAAATTGACACTGCAGCTAACTGCTGTGTCATGCCTAAGGCGACGTTTCGGAAACTAACTACGCAGTCGGCGCAACCATGCTCGACCACCTTGCGCGCTTTTTTCGGCCACAAGCAAACGGCGTTGAGTAAAATCACGTTACCGACTTCGTACATGGCTCAGTCTTGTCAAGTGGAATTTTTCATTGTAACCCAGTCCGTGCCGGTAACAGTGAGTGGCAGTGTTGCAGAGCGCTTAAGACTAATATCCCGCGTACGCGCGGTCGATGCCCAGCCAAGCCAGAACACAAGTGCCGGTTTTGAAGATGTATTCCTAGGCCTCGAGGAGCTGAAGGGTGTTTTGTACCACATCGAGCTCAAGCCAGGCACACGAGGCAGCATCAAGCTAGCTCGGCGAGTTGCGGTTGCTCAAGAACGCGTGAAACAAGAGCTCGATAAAATGGAGCGTGACCTCGTCATTGCAAAGGTAACTGAGCCTGCTGCCTGGGTAAGCCACATGGTCGTAGTAGTTAGGAATGACAAAGTGCGCATTTGTTTAGATCCTTCGGACTTAAACAAGGCCATACTGAGGGAGCACTATCATATGCCTTCATTAGAAGATGTAGTTCCGCGCCAGCATAGGGCAAAGTACTTTTCAACGCTAGATGCATCTTCAGGATTTTGGCAAATTAAGCTAGAAGAAGAAAGTTTATTATTAATTGATTGATATGTGGGGTTTTAACGTCCCAAAACCACTATATGATTATGAGAGACGCCGCAGTAGAGGGCTCCGGAAATTTAGACCACCTGGGGTTCTTTAACGTGCACCCAAATCTGAGCACACGGGCCTACAACATTTCCGCCTCCATCGCAAATGCAAGTTTATTATTATGTACCATGAGCACTCCCTACGGCCGCTACAAATTTCTGCGCATGCCCTTCGGGATTGCCTCGGCTCCAGAAGTCTTTCAGCGGGCAATGCACCAGGTAGTTGAAGGCCTGAGTGGTCTCACCGTTGTAATGGATGACATTCTCGTATGGGGAAACTGTCGAGAAGAGCATGACAAAAATCTAGCAGCTTTGTTCGCAAGCTGCAGAGAGCACAACCTAAAGCTGAACAAAAAAGTGTCATTTTTTGCAGCCGCAAGTTCGATACATTGGGTCATATCTTCACGCAAGAAGGACTTTGCCTGGATCCCGGGAGAGCAGACGACATTTCGGAAGTGCCACCACCAGAAAACTGTAAGGAACTGCAGGTTTTTCTCGGGATGATGAACTTTGTGGCGCGCTTCATCCCCAACATGTCTTCACTATCTGCATCCCTTCGGGAGCTATTGAAGAAGAACACGGCCTGAGTCTGGACACAAGAGACCTAAGAAAGCTTCAATACACTTCGCGCTTGCCTAACAAAAGCAACTGTTCTCGCCTATTTTGCGAAAGGTGTTCCCTTGACGTTGTTCGTGGATGCAAGCCAGAAAGGGGTAGGGGTAGTTATTTTGCAAAATGGACACCCAATCGCCTACTCGTCGCGTTCGCTTACCGAAGCACAAAAGAAATAAGCCCAAATCGAGAAAGAGCTGCTAGCCATTGTTCACAGGTGCGCAAGGTTTGAAGACTACATTCTAGGGCAGCCAGGGGTAATTGTCGAATCCGATCACCGCCCTCTAGAGTCAATATTTAGGAAACCACTATGCGAGTGCCCGTTACGATTGCAGCGTATGAGACTCTCCCTTGAGAGGTTTCCTATAAAAGTGATTTACAAACCAATAAAAGAACTGTTCCTAGCGGATGCACTCTCGCGTTTTCCTAACCAGAAGGAGCTGAAAGAAGAATCACTGGATTTTCATGTGCACGCTCTCTCTTCTCTTCCAGTCTCTGATCGGCAACTGCAGGAAATCCGGGAAGAAGTACTCAAGGATGCAACAATGACCGAACTGTGCAGCTATTCAAGCACAGAATGGCCTGAGAGCAAGCCTTAGGTGTCTGAAACCGCACGAGCGTATTGGAACTACCGCGACGAACTTCACGTCGAAGATGGCCTTCTCCTAAGAAGCAACAAGTTGGTCATTCTGCCGACAAAAAGGCAGGAAGTACTTCGTTTGCTTCACGCGGCACACGGGGGTGAAGAAAAGATGAAGGCAAGAGCCAAAGCGGTTATGTACTGGCCGGGCATGTCGGCGGATATTGCAGCTCTAGCGAAGGCGTGTCAACTTTGTGAAAACTACAAGAGCAGGAACGCCAATCTACCAATGCTTAGTCCCGATATACCTACTTTGCCGTGGAAAGTAGTCAGAATCGACCTTTTCTACCACGAAGGCGATGAGTACCTCGTTGTGGTAGATTTCTATTCTTTTTTTTCGAGATAAAGCAGATGCATCGAACTACGGCAGAAGCAGTGACAAACGTGTGCATGCAAATCTTTGCCACGCATGGCATACCAGCAACAGGAATTCTACAGCGGCCACAGGAATTCTACAGCGGCCTGCTTGAATGGAGAAACATGCCAAGGGATGACCGCCTAAAGTCACCCGTCCAACGGCTCATGGGTCGAGAGACGAGGACCAAGCTGCCCGTACTGGACTGCCACCTAGAACCCCAAACCGTGCCGACCGAAGTTGGCTGAAAGCGACTCGGCGAAATACGGCGAAAACATCGCGTCTTCTACAACAGATCAACGCGGAATCTAACGGAAGTGCACAGTGGGTCCACATTATCGGTTTACGATACAACAAGACCTGGGCACCAGCAGTCGTCATGGGCCCGGCAAGTACACCACGCTTTCATATTGTTGCTACTGAGAACGGCCAGCATCTACGACGCACGAGAGAACACCTCAGGTCAACAAACGAGCAGGTTTTTGCACAGCAGCCAGAAAGCGCGACAGCGACTGCGCGTTTCAGCCAGCAGCCGTGCACCACCGTGCAACAAGCACCTCAAGAAGCGCTGCGTCGAAGCAAGAAGACTGCGAAGATCGCCACAACGCTATCCTCTCCCAGAGCGCCCAACAGAAACTGTTCCGCGGTTGTAGTGCAAATTGAACTTTGAATGGTTTCTTCAATGTGCCTTCGTTTAGACATTTTGTGTTCTGTTCCTTTGTTTTCCAAGAGAAGGAAGATGTGACCAGGTGCAACGTCATCAAGCATTGCAGTGACTACGCATGCGCAAGCCTGCCCTGCCTCTGTACAAATACACCGGCATTATGCAATAAAGCGCTCTTTCGTTTCCTGCTGCACGATTGTCCACATCCTCGAGAAAGGAATTTAAGTGCGGAACGCTTTACATGCCCGGGTTATGTGCCGCCGTATGCTGCCCTGCTCGTTTTGCGTAACGCATGCGAAACATGTAGCATAGGCATTTGTAGGTTACTGAGCGCGTGCTAGGGCTTATAAGAAGTCTTCATATTGTTCTTCGGGCACCTTGATGATGATATTGAGTGCGTGACGCACTCAATATTATGCTGTCGCAAGCTGGCTTCCCTTGGCCTAACAAAAACAATGTAAAAAATAAAAAAGTGAAAGAAAGCGAGAAAAAGCAAGAGAGAGAAAGAAAGAAAAAGAAAGAAACACCAGAATAAAAGATACAAACAGACAAAACGGGAACTAAGAAAAAAAATGAAGAATGATAAGGAAAAACAGATCGGAAGGAAGAGGGAGACAACCGAAGAAAGCTGCACACTTCCTTTCAGTTTGGCACTGCTAGTGCACCGCCACCGCTCTCATATATATATATATATATATATATATATATATATATATATATATATATATATATATACATCTATATATGGACGTAGCGAGGAATGAAGCGCACTGTCTCCGTACGTAAAAACAGAAGCGAGAAAGCACGACGTACGACGAAACACTTTTAATAATCACATATTTTTGGCTGGTGGGCCAGCCTTCGTCATAATATATATATATATATATATATATATATATATATATATATATATATATATATATTGTAATGTATTAGACGGAGAACAAGAGACAACACCTGATCCAGGGCCAGCTGTTCTTATTCTGTACTTCGCCTTCTTCGCTCGCCTAGCATGCGCGTCTGTGCCACAGTGCCAGTTTCAGTCTTCGTCGTCACACTAGACCATGACTGCAAGCATTGCCGATGGGCCACACGACAATGTTCATGTGGGTGAGGCTAGCTGCAGCAGTTGACATTGCTTCAGGTGGGCGGGGTTGGCTGCATCTTCGTGGTCGGCCCCGACCACGCTTGAAGTTTGTCGAAATTGGCTCCGGCCGCCGACACTGGCTATGCCGCCCGGGTCGTTCGCCATGTCGTGGTAGACCAAGCAGGCATTCTCGTGGTAGAAGTTTCCTGCGGTGGTGTGGTTTTCTTGGAGATAATTCTGGCGGGCGGCCCCAACTGGATCGACATAGTCGCAGGTTGATCACAGAACGTTTTCCTTTGTCCCACCACATTTTAGAAAACAGGGCAGGAAATGGTGGATCCGGCAACGAAACGAGTAGTATCTTATGCAGCCGTCTGCGCATTTTTCTGCGGATCGAGAGATGTTTTTCGGTGCGATTAGACATCTGCACGAACTCGGGGTGAAGTCCTCGTGCTGACCTGTGGCGTGGCTCCTACGCCGTGACTTGCGTTGCCCGTGACTTGCGCAGCGTTGTCGCTATGGGGCTCCCGGACGCTGTAAAGTCAGCGATTCTCGAAGCCACGCTGCGTACTGGCGGGAGATCCTCGACGGAAGCCGTTCCGAAAATCGGAAACTCTACCGATTCAGGCAGTGCATGCGTCGCACGCATATACTCTTCCGTCTGGTCAGATGGGATGTTATTAGACTCAGCAGCAAGACCTGTCTCATTAGGTGGTAGAATGTCCAGTACGATGGGGGCCGGTGCCTCTAAGTCGACCGGACGACCTGCGTTGGGGCCTCTTGCGGAGCGTTGCTCAAAGCTTGCCATCAGAGACCCGCCGAACACAGCTGCACCGTCGAGCCGGTGCTCCTCAGTAGCTCTAAATACGACAGCAGAAATGCCTGTGCAAGGCAGAGTTACACGATCGTGATTTTTCCCTACATCTTGGTCACCGAGAGATGACAGGATGGTAGGGCTCGAATCGCATCCTCTAGGTCGGGCTTTTCCCAAGTTCCGTCCTGAGAGAAGGTCGAGTTACAGGGGCAGGTGGCACAGGGAATCGGACCGAAAGCAGCTATGAGCTTGACGCTCCACTCCGCCCATGACTGCTGCTTCCAACCTTCATACCGGTGCCACGCCGCTGCACCTTCCCGAAGACGGTCTATGGCCACATACCATTTCTGATCCTCTGTTCAGGTCGCGCGCATCGCTAGCGCGTTGACGGTTGCCACCCAGCTGTCGGCGTCGTTCCGGACCCCGTCTAATTCCGGCAGTTCGTAGATGGACGGCAATGGTGGGGCGGCACGTGAGAATGCGGATATCACTGAAGCAACGCCGTCGAGCTGGTCTGAAAGCTGCAGGAGGGTGCCCCAAAGCTGCCTGCGTTGCTCCAATGGGCTTGCCTCAAGGTCGTGCGAGGCAGCTACACATCCAACACGGTGTTAGTGGCACGCAATTCTGGCAACATTGTAGGAGCTCGCTCGCAGATTGACGCTGTCAGTTCGTTAGTCTTGACGTGGAGTAGCGCGATGGTACGCCGCAGGTTCGTAGCGCTGTCGTGTGTGAAGTCCGAAGCCATGGTGATCGCGGTCTTCGAATGAGTAGCGGTTGCAGAACTCACGCCGATGAGGTTGTCGAGCAGAGAAGCCTGGACGGGGTTCCCTGGCAGCTCGTATGTTGAAAGAGTGCGGCAACGGGAATGTAGGCCATGGGAAGCGTGAGCGGCATTCCCAAAGGACAGGAGCCGGTGCGGATCTCTGCCGCGAAACGGTGGCAGGGTGTCAATAAGGTCATGCCCTAAAACCTCAGGGGAGGCCTGGACGCCGTCCACTGGTGGTTTGAAGGGTAGCTGAAGCGACGGGTGGGACCCCATGGCCAAGGAAGCGTGAACGGCGTTCCTCGATGGAGAAGCCCGCACTGCCGACGAACCACGAAGAAACGTACCGGTGGCTTTCCGCAGAGGGTTCGCTTGTCGACTGTGCCATTGTAATGTACTAGACAGAGAATAAGAGACAACACCTGATCCTGGGCCAGCTGTTCTTATTTTGTACTTCGTCTTCCTCGCTCGCCTAGCATGGACTCTTGAGCTGAGGCCAGAAGAAGAAGCTGGTCAGCGGTCCCAACGTTCCTTGTTCTATCCTCAGGGTTGTGGTCAAGTAGCCGGCGGTTACTTTTATTTTATTAGACCTACTTATTGTTCCGCAACTGTTTTAGTGCATTGATAAGTGTAACTTCTTATTTCATGTCTGTTTCTTCTCCGGGCCAGAGGCCTGCCCTCTGGTCAGCCTCTGTTCCCCCTCATGATCTTCCCCTGGAGTTGTTTCTCCACAATGGAACCCGTAGCGTTCCTGTCGCTTTGATGCCGACCACCGGTGGGTTCGTCCTCATGAAAACTCCAAGACAATTCAAACGGAACTTCGTGCGATCACTCCCCACTCTCTACTGATAACAGAGGTTCGCCCGTTTGGACGCGGGGGGATACTATGCGGCTCACCAGACAAGGCTTGCATCCAAGACCTTCTGAAGTGCACTACTTTTGCATCACATCCGGTGAGCTCTTTTATCCCACCTCATCTAGCTTGCTGCAAAGAATTGGTTCGGGGGTAGACGCAAGTCTAAGCCCAGCAGAAGTCTTGGACATCTTTTCCCCAGCAGGTGTTATTTCTGTTTACCGCTGTACCAAACAGCAAAACAAACAGAAAGTTCCCACTGAAACTGTGATTGCCACATTCGCTGGAACAGATCGCCCTTCGAAGATCAAGGCATGGCCGTTTATCTATAAGGTGGAAGCTTTGGCTCCCCGTCCGCTGCAATGTGCTAAATGTTGGCGCTTTGGGCACAGTACTAAGGGTTGTCGATCGGAGACTCGATGCCGCATATGCGGGGCTATATACGGGCTGGTCATAGTACTGCTGAGTGTCAATCAGACAATAAGACATGCTGTTTGTGCAAGGCAAATCACGCTGCAGACGATCCTAACTACCCTGCAAGATCAAAGGAACTTCAGGTGATTGAAATCATTGAAAGAAGACGATGCTCTCGTAGAGAAGCAATTGCAGAAATTCAAAGCAGGAATCAGGGTTATGCCGGCATAGCAGCTCGCCCACCTCTTTCTATGGATGCATGACTTTCTCAGTCCATTTCTGCTATGGTAAAAAAGGCCGTAGAGAAAGTATTAGAAAACTTTTTACTCAATCTGTCCGACTCACTCAATAATAATATGGATTCACAGATGTCGGGCGCATCTGATCGAATAACCTAGCGTATCCAACCTCCTAGTGCCTCAATTAATAAACCTGCCGAACATCAGTCAGATGTTTCAATCGATAATGAGGCAATGCCTTCCAAATCTAACACAACTGAGCAGGAAGGTATATCTGATTCAGAATCAATAAGTAATCGGGATGTAGATATGGATGCTCGCCTTTTGAAACGCACTAGATCACCCACTAGAAAACCTAATTCTTTTCATCCAAAAACAAAAAATAGTGTGAAGGAACCTAGGACTAAAGTGGACTTCTTAAAAGACAGTATTTTAGATCAAGCAGTTGCTACTGCTTGCTTATCATCATAGGGTACCTTAGAGTACTTCAGTGGAACTGCCGTTCAATTTTCTCTGCAACTACAGACTTATTATACCTAATTTCTCAACAATCTACAGACGTCATAATTTTACAAGAAACTTGGCTGTCTAATAATCAGAACTTCCATCTAAAAACTATCAGTGCTTTCGACTGGACCGAGACTCACGTGGTGGAAGATTAATGTTTTTTATTTCATCCAAAATTTGTCATAAAGCACGCTTAGTTTACCAACAAATATCACACGATTATGAAGTATTGGTTCTAGAAATTCACTTTCCCGGATGCGCGCCACTATCTATAGTCAACAACTACTTTCCGGCTGGAATACAAGATGAAAGAGCCCTTGACGTGACTGTGAGTTTTTGCAGAAACAGTATACTATTTGCGGGAGACTTCAATTCCCATCACGTGTCATGGGGATTCCGCACTGATTCATCAGGAAAACTGTTGTGGGACTGGACTAATCGGAATAACCTTATTTGTTGGAACTCCAGAGTTCCGACATTCGTTCGATGTAATTCGAGGTCCGTCTTAGATTTGACATTTGCTAGCTCAAGTGTGACAATATCGTCTTGGACTGTTCTTGATACCGCTACAAGTAGTGATCACTGCCCCCTGTTATTTGAAGTCAGCATTCCTTTAGTAACGGTAGATCGCCAGGCGCAAAGTTTTGTAAACTACTATAAATTTAAAAAGAATTTACAGTCAACGCTGTCTTCCTTGCCCAATATGGAAGCAAATATGAAAGCTATGAGCCTTTGTTCCACCCTAAAGTGTACAATTAAAAATCACAGCTGACTATATCTTCAACAAAGGGAAAATTTATATCTGCCTGGTGGAATGTGGATTGTGTCAGATATTTAGACGCCGCAACGCTGCATGGAAAAAACTCCTTACCAACCAATGTCCGACTAATTGGAGAAATTATTTATTTGCTAAAGCTACCTTTAGGAGAACAGTTTCATTAGCGACAGACGTTTATGAAGAAAAACGGTTCAGCTATTTATCCAAGAGCGGCAAGAAGAAAGCTCTATTCAGATTTCTCCGTAATCGTAAAGCTATTACAGCACACGTAAATATTGACTCAGTTATTTTTTCTCCAACTGAGTTGGAAGATACATTAACTGAAATTGCATAAGGATTGGAGAAGAGATTCACATCGCAAATCAAAATAAAGTGTGCAAAACCGTCATTCGGAAATGATTTTATTGAAGTAAGTAGGGATGAACTTGCGCACGTCATTCGTATTCTGCCAAAACACAGGTCCTGGACCAGATGGCGTCACTTCAGAAATGTTAAAAGTATTATTCGACATCTCTTCAGAAGGCCTCCTTAACGTTGTCAACTATTCACTTGAAAATAGTTGGATACCTCCTGACTGGATATTTGCAAAAATGATACCGCTTCTTAAAAAACAGGGACTAGGAATGCAGATAGATAACATTAGGCCAATCGCTTTAACATCACACGTAGTTAAGTTAATAGAAAGAATACTTTACATTAGAGTTACGAAGTTCATGACAGATAATGCGATACTCAGTGCGTGCCAGATTGGATTTAGACCAGGTTACTCTATATGGTGGGCGCATGTTGATTTAGAGGCTCGAATAAAGCTTGCTCGGCACAGACGACAATATGCGGCCCTAGTAACCCTTGATTTAGCCAAAACATATGACAGTGTTGAACATCCAATTCTTAAAAATGCCCTAAAAGAGCTTACGTTCCCGCAGTACATAACAAATTGGATATACGAATTTTTAAAAGACAGAAAACTTTATTGCTCCCAACGAGGTGTTTCCACACCGAAGTATAGCCAAACGAGAGGTGTTCCTCAAGGCTCTGTTCTATCCCCTGTGCTATTTAACATTTTGTCAAGTTCAATAGCACTCAGTGATAAGGTACAAGTATATGTATACGCAGATGATATCGCGTTCTTTGCATCTAACAGCGATATTTATTTACTACATTCGACTTTACAGTGTTATTTGGCCACATTGAAAACCGTGTTACAGAAAATTCATATGAACCTGAACGTATGTAAAAGTGCTCTAATAGTTTTTCTATTGGACGCACCAGTTACTATTTCTCTTCAGTACCATCAAGAAATAATTCCCCAGGTTAACTGTATTAAATATCTGGTTGTACTGTACGATCAAAAACTGAGCTGGCGTGACCACATTGAATATATTAAAATTAAGGCTACACGCGCTGTTGGAATGATAGGTAGGCTTGGCCGCCTCCGTTCCGGTCTTCGCAGAGATACGCTGATCATGATTTATCGCATGTACGTTCGTCCGATTTTCGAATTCGGATGTGTACTATGCTCTGGTGGACCAGCATACAAAATAAACCCCCTGATTCTCCTAGAGCGGGAAGCTCTACGTAGTTGTTTAGGTGTGCCAAAATTCACAGCTAACAATGTTTTGTATCAAGAAGCTCGGATACCCACCCTTGCTTGCAGATTTCGTATTTTAACAGTAAAAACCCATTTAAAATTTTCTGAATCCACTTTAAGAAGGCGACAGTTTGTATTCTTTGCCGAGCCTGGTGTCTTCGTCATTGGTCCCGTGTATATAAACCACAAGTGCTATTTGTTCAAACACTTCTAGATGCTTTAAATGTTAATATATTCGAGATCACACCATCTATCAAACCAATTGGCCGAGTGCAAATAAAATTTGACGATATCTTCCCCATGAACGCTAAACACTTGCCCTCTAATTATTTGATTGGTTTATTAGAACAACACCTGTCTCAATTAGGTACTAATACAGTAATTGCAACGGATGCATCTATGAGTGGCGAGAAGGCAGGTGTGGGTATTTTTTCTCTCTCTTCATTCTGGTCATTTTCATTACGCCTGCCAGATTATACATCAATATTTGAAGCGGAATTAATGGCCGTTATACTAGCTATTCGTAAACTTCCTGCGACTCGTTCGACAGCAGTGATAGTGTCTGACTCGTATTCCGTGTGCTCATTTTTATCATCGTCGTCAACATCAGCAGTACTAGAAACATTTAATTCATTAGTCCCAGCAAACATTCGTCTAGTGCGAATGATATGGGTGCCAGGCCATCGTAGCATATTTATAAACGAGATGGCTTATACACTTGCGCGAACATCTCTTGATCTTCTGATTGTGCCAATCATGCCTCCTACAGCTTATGTAACAGCAGCGAGATTTAGAAAACTTTCCCTTTTTGAAGACTCATCAAAAATTATGATACCGAATCCAGATTTCTCGCATCTGCACTTCACATGGAATAATAAATGGTGTCCCATGCGTAAATTGGAAGTCTTGATAACAAAATTACGTTGCCGTGTACCACCTCTTAATTTCTACTTAAACAGGTCTAGTCTGGCGCCATCCCCTCTGTGCTCGAGCTGTAACGAACCTGAACATATCGACCATTTTATTATCACATGTCACCGTTTCAAAAATCAAAGAAAAAACTGCTTCAAAATTTTATTCAGAAAACTAGGAATATCACTTATACTCCCAATATTTTGTCTTTTGGGGCCACTTCATTGGGACAAAGCGACAGAAACATCTGCGGGGCTCTCTGCGAATTCATATATAACACCAGAAGATTAGCTTGCTGAATCAGCGATCAGCTCTCGAATTTTACTAACCACACTACCACTTATTATTTAGCTGATACACTGCAATGATTCAACTTTCAGGAGAATTTCACATAATGATTACACCTCAGATATTCAATAAATTCTATTATTTTTCTCCCCCCCTTTTTTCTTTTTTTTACATTGCGCCAAAATAATTTCACAGTCAAAACACAGTAATCATATTCCCCTAGTCTAGAAAACCTAAAGGTATTGACTTGCATTACCCACCGGCTTCTTCGCCAATCCCCCTTAGTGGGTGAGAGCCACAAAAGAAAGGAACAAGCAAGAAAGCAAGCATGCGCGTCTGTGCCACAGTGCCCGTTTCGGTCTTCGTTGTCACACTATATATATATATATATATATATATATATAGTTAAGAATAAAGGAGCACACTTACGAAAATTTGATAATTGTTTACTCTACGTTTCGGCCGTGGCACGGCCTTCGTCAGGATTCACAGAAATATACAGAATTTCTTTTTTGAATCATATATATATATATATATATATATATATATATATATATATATATATATATATATATATATATATGTGTGTGTGTGTGTGTGTGTGTGTGTGTGTGTGTGTGTACATATATGGGTTAGACAATATACTTCGAGGTATGCGTACGAATAGTGTTCATCACAATATGACAGACGTGAACACCCCCATAATTTACGTTGGTCGAACATTGGTGTATCAGCGCAGAAGCAGAAATCGAACGCCTTCGAATTAATAAAGGGAGCGACCACACTTGACAGAATGTACTGAGAGATTACTTTCACCCAAGTATACGTGGCATGCAACTGCTCTCTCCAGACAGGCCATAGCTGGCGTCCAGGCTTTCATAGCCATTCAGGCAATGTACATTACACCAAAGTTGCCCACTTGACTGCCACTTTCAAATATACGGTGCACGCTGCCGATCTTTGATAGGCTCTAGAGTTAGGCAAACAAGCTACACGCACTTACCTAAGATTCTTAAGCCAAATTCACACCGGAGGGAAAGCTTTCTGATTAACAATAAGCAGAGCCAGCTTATACTTCCGGACTGCAATATTATGCTCGCTGGCTCAGGAGTCGGCGGATCTTCAATTTACGCGCAAACGAGGTCATTCCTACTCTTTGGTGAAGAGAAAATTTGCTGGCTCGATATCTCTAAGGCCTCTTGCACAGTGTCGCGCTGGCGCAAAAAAATTTACATCCCCTCACGAGGGCCTATAGATCGACTCGACCTCATTTACAGAAACCCGAGTAGTGTCGTGCCTGCAAGAGAGAGACTGTAAGAGAGCGAATCCGATTATCTATAATTTGGTCCCCCGGAAGTGGGAGCTAGAGTGGCGATCAGTTGTGGGGCGAAACGTGATAGCTAGTGCTCGTGTGCTTCGTTCTATGGAGAGCAGCGATCAAACAACCCCATTAAAGTTAAGAGAGGGAAGCAAGGCTGAACAAGGCATGCGAATTGAATAAAATGAAAACTGGAAGGTGGGGTGGGAGGGAACCACTGTGTCTAAAATCGAGGCAAATAAATGACCTGAACAGCGAACGACAGTAGATTCAAAGTTAAAACAGTGAAAACAAGAATGATTACCAAGAAAAGTCTCTTCAGTAAGAAGGCTTTCCCTAAAGAAATTCAAAATCACACTGAACCTGGAAATACACAGGAGTCGGTGCTTCCAGGGTGGCATGGTGCACATATTTTGCAATGGAAGCTGTTATTAGATCGCGACAACGGATGTTTTAGGGGCGAAGCTTCTTACCGCATCACCCGTTCGACTCCAGTTATCGTTTGTAATCACCGGTGGCACATACCCGAGAGAGCGGGTATGCGCCGCAGGGGATAGATTTTTAGGGGTGAAGCTCCTTAAGCCCTGGGTCGTGCGTCCTCGATGTAAGTAGTAGCTAGCCACCTCTCAATCAGTTTTTGGAATATCCGCTCGATGGCAGTACTTGTACATAATCAATACATGATGAAAAGATGTGAGATGGTGATGCCTGGAGTGTTTCCTAGACGGACGGACATACAGACAGAGACGGACAGACGCACGAACGGACAGATTGGCCCACGGTTGAACGGACACACGAACGAACGGACGGACGCTTCACCCCACTCATCATCATTCAAGCCGTGGATATGCTGTGATTTTTTTTTGCGGCGTATTTGTCTGGTATTCGTATACCGGACAAATACGGTGTATTTGTGGTGTATTCGGCTGGTCTTCGTATGATCTGTCGCGACCATGAGAGTCGTGTAGCAGCATTTATTTATTTATAGCATTTATTTATGTAGCAGCGTCGAGGACTACCATCCTCGTTAACACAAGCTTTACATGTCGGCTTACAAATTTTGCCGTTGCTAATTATGGCAATAGCAATTATGTGGATACCCTCTGCTGGATTTTGCCGCTGGCGTCGGCGTCGACGTGGACGTAGGCGTTGATGTCATGCACTGTATATGTATACGTATCTATATATATGAAAACGCAAGAAAAAAAGAAAATCCCAGAAAAAAGACACCGGCGCGCGGAATCGAACGTGGGACCTCCACGCCGTGAATGCAAGGCTTTAACCACTGAACCAACCGAGAGGTTTTTCTTCTTCAAGGTATTTAATAAAATATTTGCATAATAAAGACAAAATTAGTGAACAAAAGTACAAATAAATGGCAAAAATACGTGCTCAAGCGTTACTCATAAAAACTCAATGGCTGACACAGCGGGAGTTCTCCACATCGAGAGTTCTTCACATTGTGTTATACAAACGAGAAAGGGGTGAGGTCAAACAGCTCTCTAAGATGAAGTACTAGTCCGGTCTAAAGTCTAGCTCGGCGTAAATGTTCTTGAGGTGAATAGCCATTGGAATGAAGTGTGCTATTGAAGAGGTGGTGGACTCTGCATTGTGGTCTCGCATTCGTGTCTTCCACGAGCTGTCCATACCCATGAGAAAAAACACATCAAATGGCACTCTATCAAGCACTTCTGGTAAAAAATAACGTATTGTGTGAGAAAAAATGACGAAACGTTTTTTTAGTGCTCGCTGAAGGACATCCCAAAACAGTATGGCATCTTCGCATCTAACAAAGCAATGTTTACTCGTTTCCGGCACATCACATAGACGGCAGTTAACAGACGGAATAAAAATACCCTTTCTTTTTAACTATGTACTTATCGTCAATGTTTCTAAGTGGAGTTTATTGAAGAATGTTTTTGAATTCGGTGGAATGTACATTTTCGCACACTCTTAAACACATCGTGGCCTGGAAGATTGGAGTACAGTGAGAGGTACAAAGGAGGTTGAAAAGGCGTACTCAGTAGATCCTTATACAGCACTTTGCGCAATACTGTGTACAGGTATTCTACAGAAAAGCGAGCTTTAAAAAACTGAACTGTGAGGTAAACTTCCTGCATGAATCCCCAAAAGTATGGGCGTTTGGAGAAGTTCGATGAAACAATTAAATATGCTAAGCAATCAACAAGTGTAACCTGCAAGAAGGAACGGATTACAAAATGGAAACTGTATCGAAAAAAGAATAATCGTGACACTATTTGCCATAAATAAAGGCGTTTTAATCCTCACCTAACCTCACTAACTGGCTTGAATATACTATCACGACGCATGGGCTCAAAAGCCGAAAAGACCATATGAAAGTAGCGAAAATCCAATGAAAGCGTTGTATATAAAATCTTGCGTAATGAATAAGTTGCAATACATAGTAAAGCTTTGTTGCCAAGAAAGTAATGCAAGCTTCAGCTCTCCCAAAGATTGAAAGTCGATGGGGAACAAATGTTTGGGCCCATCGTTCATGTTTGGGTACGCATTATTTCCAGTAATGCGCACTGAATCTATGGACGCAATGGTACACCGAGGTACGTTGGAGGAGTTCTTGTCCAAATAATCCCTGCAAAGGGGTTCGGTGTGCTACCCAACAAGCCAAACCACAGTCCTTAATTCTTGGAGGTACTTAAACGAGCCCCTGATATTACGCCAAACTTTTCAATAGTATATACCACATTTTCAACACTTGGCTTATCTGTGCAAAAAAATGCGACATCGTCTGCATAAGCTAATACTTTAACTTCACTGCCTACTGAAGCCTCAAATGCAAGTCGACTGTAATATGCCTAAACACAGTGGTTCTAGACAAAGTGAAAATAGAAGAGGTGACATCAGGCATCCCTGTTTTACAGAATAGCGAATAGAAAAAGGCTTGGAGAGTTGACCATTAACTATCAGACGAGTTGAGCATTCATTATAGCATAGTTTAACGCCTTTGCCAACATTTGCTTGTTCGAGAAGAGAAAAAAGGAAGCAACCACAAACACGATCAAAAGCTTTTGCAAGGTATACCAGTAGCATTGCAAGATGTTTTTGAAAACCATGACAGTATTGAAGCGCTGTACGAGCGACGTGTATATTGGTTTGTAGAGATCGACCCCTGATTTCATATGTCTGATGAGACCCAATGTGGATCGACACAGCCAATTTCATCCTATTTGATAATACTTTTGCGAAAATTTTGTTGTCTACTTTTGACAGTGATATTGGACGGTAGCCCTCGACGAAGCGAAGTTTTTCCTTGTCAGTTGTTTTCGGAATTAACACAGTGTGACTTTTGCAAAAGGATTGTGGGAGTGTATTCATGTCATAACGTGTTTGAAAAAATATTCAGCAATGTAAGAGCAAGCGTTTTCTTGAAAGCTTTGTAAAATTCGCCTGAGATGCCATCAGGGCCAGGTGCTTTCAACAAAGGCAAGCTGTCGATTCCCTGCTCGATTTCCTGTATAATAATGGGTCCATTAATGACTGCACAATCATTGTCTTTCAAAGGTTTCACAAGAGAAACAAAACTATCCTTGAGGTGAACGTCAAGATCATCAGAGGGAGAGCCAAATAAACTATTATAGTACTTTTCGAACGCCAAAGTAAATGTCTCTATTATTTATCATAAGCACACCGTTAGAGTACAAGTCTGGAAAAACTTTAGAAATCGCATGGCGTCGCTCATCAAGTAAACGTGTCAGTCTAGAAGTTTCTCATGCATATTACTCTAGATGCTGGCATATTCGGAGCTTATTCTTTATTACAAGCATGCGGGGGATTTTCCAGGGATTGCCGTTGACTGATCGACCTATTTCTACGACCTCACCTACGGGTCACGTTCTGTGTTTCCTTTTTTATTTTAATTGGAAGCACCTCCTTTTCCAAAGCAGAATAACGTTAACGAATAACAGTGGCTTAACTCCGAAATCTCGCTGCGATGAAGAAATTGCCTCTGTTCACTAACTTGCATTTCCCGTCTACGGATGGCGTAGTTCGGCCGTCGAAAGCTTATTTAATGGAGCTACTGGCTGCATTTCGCCTAATCCAGGCTTAGCAAAGCTCTTCCACATTAGTTGACAAGCTCAGAACGATAACGAGACTAGAAAAGAGCACGTATACCTTCGCATTGACACTGCGTCCTCTATCTCCCAGTATGAAAAAACAATATTATTCGTGTACCAGAAGGAAAAAGACAGAAAGTTGGTGTCACGTCAAGTTACTGAAAGTGGATATCTCTTGACAGTAAGCGGGTTCCATGTAAGGGTAAGCGTGTTTTCCTTTTTTTGTGTTTTGATATTGCCAGGGTTATATTTTATTCATTTCTCTTCTTTTCGTTCGCAGCACTCTGATGTATTGCTGTTGAGCAAAGTAAAACAAAAGCTGAGAGAAAAGAAGGTCATGGTTACTCAACCATGAGGGGGCTGTCTGGCGTCAGGAACAGTCAAGTGAACGCAACCGATGGTGACGTCGGTAGCGAGTAAACTGAGAAGACGTTCTGTCCTCAAGAGAAGTTGAGCTAACGGTATAATTTGACAAGCGAATCGAGCACCTCCGCAACTGCTTCTGATTTGCAGGCGTTACTAAACCTCACGTCTGGTAGATAGGAGAAAGGCACTTATGACGAAGCGGTTATCTGTTCGCGATACTTAGCGAGCTCAATAAAGTCGAAGACAAAAGACCGGAAACGTGAACCCTGAATGTAAAAACAAATTTTGTACAAAGAGCGATTGACTGGATTTTTTTTGTAGTCTTTATAAAGGCGTGTAACTTTATAGGGTCACATTTGCGCTTTCAACAGTGATGGGCTCTGGAAAAAAAACAAAAAAAAACAGTCGCATTTTTCAAGATTGCATGGCAAGATTGATAGTTTCGACGTTAGTGACATTTTTTAACGAAGGTGCTACAGCACACTGTGCGATGCTTGCTGTGCGGCCAACTTTAACATAGCCTGAAAAGTGGGTTGTAAAAGTTGGGAGAGGTCCAGCTTCCTCCCCCTTTTTTAAAATTTTCTACTTTGCACGTTTATACAGGAACACATAACAGCTCACTCCTGAGCTTACACCCACTGTAACTAAACTGACGAATGAATAGTTTGCATAACCACAAGTTTACTTTACAGCAAAAGCTGTTATGAGATCACAACTCGGGTCACGCGCAGCTGTCCGCTGCCGCCGCCGTTTGCCGTAACCACCTCGTGTGAAATTAGAAAAAAACACTTACCAACATTGACACAGCGGGGCTCAAACCCAGGTCCGGTGGATGCCAGCTCATTATTCTACTACTGAGCTACACCGCTGCTTGTGACTTGTTGACAAACTTGCCTTAGGCAGGCTTGGACTAGCACCATTGACACAGCGGGGCTCAAACCCGGGTCCACTGGGTGCCAGCCCAGTATTCTACCACTGACTTACGCCAGTGCTTGTAACTTGTCAAACTTGCCTTAGACAGTCTTGGCCTAGCACCAATGACACAGTGGGACTCTAACCCGGGTCCACTGTGTGACAGTTCATTATTCTACTACTGAGCTACACCGGGGCTTGTGACTTGTTGTCAAACTTGCCTTAGGCAGGCTTGGCCTAGCACCACTGACACAGTGGGGCTCAAACCCGGGTCCACTGGGTGCCAGCTCTGCATTCTACCATTGAGTTACGCAAGTGCTTTTAACTTGTCAAACTTGTCTTAGGCAGACTTGACCTAGCACCAACGACACAGTGGGACTCTAACCCTGGTCCGCTCGGTGCCAGCTCATTATTCTACTACTGAGCTACACCTGTGCTTGTGACTTGTTGTCAAACTTGCCTTCGGCAGGCTTGATGTCGAGAATGCAATCGCGTTAATCGAACTTATGAAGTGTTTTAAAACATCAAAATAACGACAAGTCGTCGCACAATGCGAATAGCGTAATGAATGGGCCATCCAATGCTCCAACTTATTACAAAAGCTTGTTCTTGTTCCCCTATTAACTGTGGCGCATACCCAATTCAGCCATAATTACTCATCATCGTAAGCCACTGCATTAACAATTGGCACAAAATTTCTTGCAAGTGTTTAGCGCATACCACGCTTCTCAGAAAAACGACGAAACGAAAAATAGCATAGCGAGTGCCGGCCTACTGCCAAAATAAATTTGTTAATATTGACATAGTGGGTATCAAGCATGTGGGCTTGCATTATTTATTCAATGAGTATTCAGGAAAGGCTCTTAAAGGCTGCCATTCTAGCTTTCGCTGTGACTTTGTGGCGCCTTTCGCGCAGGTCTGGCGTTTTTATAATAGGAACGATGCAGACGAGGAAAAGTATTATCCGCCTAATGAGTGGGGCTTACGCACTGTCATAAGTGATTGTGGCTGTAGTGCACCTTTGATGTGTTCTCGCGGCTTTAGTGTCGACAGCGGCACCGCGCAACAGTTACGCGCAGCGCATGGAAGATTGAGACGTTTACGGGCGATCATAAGTGTCAACGAATGTCGGCAGAAAGACCAAGACCAATTGGAAGGTGGCATGACAGCGGCAGAGAAGAAAACAATAATCCATTGAACTGTGTCATGGCGGTAAGAAAGCTAAGAAGTCGACGGCGAGCTAGAGTGCCGGGAGTCTGATTTGGACAGCACAGAGGAAGAAAAGCTGGAGTCAGGGTCTGTGCCATTGAGCTTCGGTATTGGGAATAAATGGCCCGATAGCGTCTGTCAACAGACGTCTTCAAAAATGGCCGATTCCGGGGATGAGGCGTTACCGTCATCTAGGGGCAGCCGAACCTCCGGGCAGCCGAACCTCCGTGGCTAGCCGACATCGCCGTCCTGGTTGACAAGTAAGGCCTGAGGAAGCCAGAGAGCAACACGACGCTGGTGCCAGGGTCCATACTGTCGACCTTCTGGGGCTAGTACGAAGAGTCCGACAGCGTAGAAGAGTCTCCGCAACCAGTCTCTTGCGGTTCCTGCTGTCGCCTGCTTCACGCGTCATAACCAAGGGCCTGGTGCCTTCCTGCGTGCGACGTACGTGTGCATGGGGATCGCCGACCTGTCGTGCCAAGACCCTCGCTCAGCGACGTCTCAGCCTACCTGCCTCCTCGTCCGCCCTACGAGCGCTCGTGCGACCACCTCAACGTCTCCGCACCAACTGTTCCACCCTGGTGGAGCAGTTTGTGCGGAGCAGTATAGGAACTGGTGATTATAACTTTTCTTTGAATGGTCTGCAGGACTTCGTAGTTAAAGGATCATGCATCACTATAGTTTTAACGAGTCTGTAACTTGAGTCTGTTTTTTTTCGCTTGCTTGCTTCGTTTTATATTTTCTCGTGTAGTCATAAAGTTGTGTGTGTAAAGGGGGGGGGGGGGGTGCGTGTGCGTGTGTGTGTGTGTGTTCGAAAATGGCTCCTTTTCCCAGTCGGAGGCCTTGCCTCAAGGGAAACTGTTCAGAACACAAAAACTACATGACACGTACCAAGGAGTCTGGTGCACCCGCGCAAATAAGCTGCTGAATACGGAAAAAGAAAGGTTCTGCAGTATCATCGCACTTCTATCTAGCTTTTCCACGGAAGCACTGCTTAGAGCAATGCCTCTCTTGTCAACAAGAGCAACACCGACCATTGTTCCTTCATCAGAATACCCGTGAAAGTTTACCGCTGCTTGTATATGCATGAGTTGCCTTCATTACTAACCCACTCGAGGCTCCCGCAGAGGCCTGTAACCTAGATAACCAAGCCAATAAACCAAGAATACTTTATCGAGACAATTTCGCGTGAGCGGCGAAACACACACGCATTCCTCACTCGCATTCTTCTACTGAAAGGGTTACACCTGCCGGTGTGGGAAGAATGGAGAAAGACATCTCACCGTATTGCGACTGGAGTGGCATATCCGACAATAGAAAAATTACTATAGCAAGCGCCGTTCTCACGAAAAACAGCGAAAAGAAAACGTTTCATACACAGTAAATACCAGCATATGATGCGCCGGTTTCCCTACAAGACGTTTTCAAGCTTGCTGAGACAGCGAGTCTCTTTTGTACCGTGTGTCGAAGAAAGCTTTCACCTTTTCATTCGTTATAATTTTTTCCCCTTTACTGAGCATCATCATGCGACTACTGCTTTAAAGAATTCGTTTTTCTAGCACAATTAGTTCAGTGTAACGGAGTCGCCAAACTAAGCTACAGTTAAATGTACTCGTTGTTAGTCTCGTCGTCGTGGGATGTGCAGAAGAAAACAAGGTCGTTCTACTTTTATTGGGTTAAGCCTCTTCTGTGGCTGACAAGTTCAATTATGCGTGAATTCAATGTGATCTGTGGTAGATCTTCTTGGAAAAGTATAGCTGCAACACAAGTGATAACTTAATTTTCTGCGACGTTTTGCCAGGCTATCAGCTCTAATTGGAGACTTGATACTTACACAGTGCTTAAGCAGACACAGTTGCAGAGCCTTTTTTTTTTACTGCAGCAAGTATGGTCTGTCTGAGCCTCTAGTGTGGTATATCTCAGCTCCAGAAGCGGGACAACACAAGGTGAGCCGGAACCATTACAATTCTTCTTAGAGAAGAGTTCGCGCAGCGATATATTCAATGAATTCGATTTTTTTATATTCTAGTTTACACATGCCGGATGGTCCCGTCGGGTCAAAAGCTAAAAAGCTACATGAGCAGCTTGACGAGACCCAATGACCAATTTATAGCAAATTATACAGGACAGTAACGACAAGCAGTATCGTGCGGTGGCAAGCAAACCAACAAGTAAAACAAACTAAATAGAATATTATAATACATATAGATAAGGTACATACATACATGCATATATAGTTACATATACATATTTGTGCAAGAAGAGAATCTCAAGAATTTTTGTGTAGTCGCTTGTGTCATCTATAATGTTAGTTCTCCTTAGGCCACTATACGCTACCCGTGGTGCACTAGTGTCCCGCTCGTCAATTGCAACGCTTAAGGGGTCGAACGAAGCTTCTAGTACATTAGTGTTATTGGCCACTGATAATACGAGTCAACAAGTTGCATGTCCTATGGAAGGACTGGGTCGATTTCAATACCATCAGAACACGAAACCAGTCATACGCAACAACTAGAGACCCACGACGTGTGTTAGTGTTCTATTTACTTACACAGCAGCAATATAAAATACCCTTTTTGCAACGAATCTGAAAGCTGACAGCAAGGTGTGATGCTTCATTATAAATCATTACAATACAGAGGGAAGCTTTCGTTTTTGTATACGTTGTGAGCACGAAGAGAAATATTTGCTGCAAATAGTAGGAAGGTAAGCTTTTAAATGTCTTCCTTCTTAATCTAATTTAATGATCGACATGACTTTTTCTTGCATGTGAAGTTTAGTTTTCTTGTGTTTCACACACTTTCAGTGAGCGTTATAGGAACCACATGACAATATAAGAAAGGGAAACAGCATTTAACGACTACATGCAATTTTCGACAACGTATACAATATTACAACGCCAGCTGAGGTATGAACTTCAAGTCACATTCGGTTTATGGAGCATCGTGCATGTCCCGTCACATCATTGTTTTCTCAAGAGCACCAGTGAAAACCACTGACAAGAGGAGGTGGAAGAAACGCACACAAGGCGAGTTGTTTTAGTGCCTTCCTCCACATCAAATTTGTTATTTTCGCTGGCGCTGTTTTACTGCAACTATAAGCCAACCAGCCCAAGTGTACACAATGACAAGGTATTTGACGCGCAATCGCTTAGCGACTTTTAGAACAAGTGTAGTTTGTGTCAAGGGGTGCCACTAATATCTTCTATACTTCGTCCTCGGGACGGTATTTTGTGCGGAGCACTTTTAAATACCGGCTTGTCACTCACTCATCTCACGTGGCGTGATCAAGCACACAATAAATCACTCACTACAGGCCATAACAATTTTAACAGTGCTCAAACACAGGTTGAATTGAGTGAACAAGAACAAAAAGAACATCAATATGAGAAATAGCCAAAAAGTGATTGCTTTCATTAACCTAAATGACCAGAAACGTCTCAGAAACTGTGAATATTCACTCTAGGGGCGTCAACAGCTCTTCCTAGTGAGTTTCTTTCGACGCATCCTCTAGATCAGTGATGAAGTAGCACGTCGTTGCGTCGCTACAGGACTGCACCTAAAGGGAGAAATAACCACGCAGACCTCGCTGCAGCTGAGCGTATTTAACTGCCACAATAATTGGCAGAAGGTTGATAAAGCGCTGCAAAAAAGTACCACTCTTACGAAATTCTGTTGGTGCTGAGGAAAGCCTACATCAATGAGGCTTTCATGAACGTCGCATTGCGAATAGATACCGCTGAGTGCTTGTGGTGCACTTCCTCAGTTCCTACAGTGGAGTTGTTATGCGTGTTTTTTTTTCTTGTTTACATGGGAAGCTACAAGTTCACCATGAAACTCTTTTCTGTAGCCAGTGCGAAGTGCTTTTAGGTTGTGAACTCAGAACTACGTTTAAGCGTGTGAAAATTATAGCACTGGCCTTTCTTCCGAGTTCTTGCTATTCAGAAAATGTGCTCAGAACCAGTATTGCGGAATTGGCACCTACATTTCATTGCAATTCTATTCCGGGGAATTAGAAGTTGCCGCTACTCCCTTCCTTTAAATCCCTGGAAATGAAACCACTTAATTCTTTATCATTCCGGGAAAAGCCAGACATTTAGGTTCCATTCCTCTAATTCTTCAACATTGGGAAGACATCTTGATAGTTTTAACGAACTAAACCGCATAAGACTGGTGTCATCGGGTGCATTAGGAACTGCAAAAGTACGCAAAATATGTTACCAACGTCAAGGAATGGGTAGGCGACATAAATCGTGCTGTACAGCCCCCATAATAATACCCACAGGGGCAGTTCCCCCACTACCTATAGTATTTGAATTGTCAGCATGTTTAAACGACTTATGTTTTTATATTGTTTAAGTTCAAATGGGTTAATGCTACAATTATTACATAGCGTATTTTTCTGCTGAGAAGAGAGACTAACTAAATTGCATGTCATGCACTGTATATTTTTCGTTTTACCACCTTAAAACCTGTGTGTCCGAGATAATCTTTGTGCGTAATATGTTGTGAAAATGTTCAGCGTGCTATATTTATATGTTATCCACTCCTGCTTATGGCTTCACTTTGAAGCCAGCAGAAATACTGTAAATAAAAATAAATAAAAAAACTGCGAGTCTGGAGTTGCCGTGAATATGAAAAAAGCAGAGTATTAGCTAATGTGGAACAAAACTACCTACATCTGCAGGTATTAGTTGGAACAGTGCTGCCCTCAGGCACCTTGTGCCTTTTCATCAAATTCGGAACCCTACGCCGCATAGCACGTCAGCACTCACACTTGTCAAACGCGCCTCGCAAGTATAGATAGGGTGAGATCTTTCTGTGTTCTCCCGTGCTGAGTTATGCAGTGTCTTCATTGTCACAAAGGTTATTTACGTGTTACAGGTACTGAACTGCTCGTGAGATAAATATCAAGCTGCGCATAGACTAATCGCCAATTTCATGTAAGGGTATCAATAGAGACCAATGCACTACAATAACTCGTTTCTTCCTTTGAAATTTGGC